>NW_022732216.1:130439-137183 GCF_011630105.1 Anneissia japonica
GTCTATTAGAGAACACATGTTTCAAAATCTAATCGAATTCTAATAGGGTACCCCCACTGATTGCTACTATGATAGCTGGATTGCTCATCGGCCAATCGTTTTACAAATAAACGTGAAGCCACCGACGCGCTGTTGGGGGGGGGGGGTAGCGGAGCTCAGTGACATACCAGTTTAGACAAGTTTTTTTGGCATTTGTTTAAATTAATGTAAAAAATAACGATTATTGCAATACTTTTCAATAATAAATTTAAATCTAACGTAAGGATTTTTTTTTTCAAATTATCTAATCATTCGACGCGACTGTTTTTATGCAGCTTAAAAAGCGCGAGCGAAGGTACGTTGTTATTGTAACGTCAATCATTATCAACGCAATATAATTACTACTTAAATTTAAATTTATTATTAAAAAGTATTGCAATAATCGTTATTTTTTAACAATAATTTAAACAAATTCCAAAAGAAAATTGTCTAAGCTGGTACGTCACTTAGGGTCCAATATGGCTTCGGTGGCTTCCCTGTAACAAGCCAATGAACAATCCAGCTACTATAGTAGAGACCAGTCGTACCCGTACCTCATGATAATACTCAGCATTTCGTTTCATTGTGTGCGTGCAAAATAAGAATAAAGTTGGATCTCTGGCAATTCTATACTCTTGTATTGTGTAGCAAACCCAGGTAATTTAGCGTAAAGTATATTTTGAAAAAATATAATAAATAAAACCCGCTTACCAGTATCGCCGGTATAGCTCCAGTCTGAAAAAAAAGTAATATTTTAATTATTTGGACATTCAATGGGCAACATTGGCGCTATATCCTTGTGATTAAGACATTATAACATATCAAGTATGTTGATATTTCTATGTTAAAAACTTATAAAAACTATTCCTATGGAAAGTATGTGTGACAAATGGTCTGGGTAGCAAAAGGCCGGAATTCCCCACCCACCCCATCCAAAAAAAACCCCCTTCATTTATACTATCACTATTATTGCAATACCATCTACATGAACTTGGCGCGTCATTGCCCATTTCATATTGTTATTATAAAAAGCGCCTCTGGTCATGACAGTACAATTTGTTTAAAATTCCAGCATATCGCTGTGTTCGACAGTATACCATAAAGCTATGGTTTGATGCCAGCCATCCATATACTTGGATTTAGTTTATTGTAATCGCGAACGCGATGAGATATATTCACTACTTTTAAGAGTGAAGAAAGTGTGCATGATTAAACTACCAATTAAAACAAATATACAAAGTTGAAATCTTTCAATTCCAAAGCCAACCTTTTTCCAAATAACAAACTGTGGTTTTCTCCTTTCAAAGCTACCCTTAAATGAAAATGCAGGAATATATCTTCTTCTTTGGCGAGAACTAAAGTAATTAAAGTGGTAAATGGAGGTCATGTGGTCATACTCAACCACGGTACAGTTAACCACAGTCCTAAAATCTAATTTTGATAAGTATGAGAAATTTATTGGATTCCTATTGAAGAATTTCATTTGATTCATAAATTAAAATCACAAATTACATGAATACAAAAAAAAAACAAAAAAAAAAAACAAAGAACAGATAAAATGATTAAGAACAAAACATAAGACATTAATTCCTAGGGTAACCCAAGAAAGTTTTAAAATATATAAAACTTATTTCCATTGGGCCCTTAAACAAATTTTAAACATTTTTACCACGTAAACATAAAACAGTTAACAATAACATGCCTAAATTTACTAATAGTAAGTAAAATATAAAGGACATGAAAAAAAGTGATAAGAAAAAGAGAAAATACATTCTTAATTCAAACTTTGCACTTTATAAACTTAATTAAGTGTTTACCCAAATGATTTCCTTTTGCACTTTTGAATTATTATTATTATTATTATTTTTATTATTATTATTATTAAAATATGTTAAAAATGATGAAAATTTAAAATTAAAAGTTGTTAATTAATTATTATTGCTATTATTATTATTGCACTTAAATTGTTATTATTATTATTATTAATAATAATAATAATATATTATATTAAGAATAATAATATAAAATTTAAAATGTTGTGTTAAAATTACTGAATTAAAGAAAGGTTTCAGCCCAAAATTTGCAATATTACCCACACATCTGATTTCCCATATGAGTTTTTATTGCACTTTTAAAGTTTCTAGTATTATTTATGCCCTGTTGAAATCGGAAGACTGTTCCAATATTTGATACCATTATAAAGGAAAAAGTATATGATGCAATACCTTTAACGGACGGAACAACAAATTTGTGCATACAACCTCTAATTCGATGCTGATGGAATTGATTTACTTTCACAAAATGTTCTGATATGTATGGGGCATTGTATCCATTGGCTATTTTGTGTACATGACTGAGGCGTAGACATTTTACTTGGTTTTCAATATTGAAATATCAAATGCTGGACAATTGATCTCTACCGATATAAGATCTAGAAGGTAGGTTCTTGATGAATCGTACAATTTTGTTTTGGGCTACTTGAAGTTTGTTTGTTTGTTGTTTTTTTTATTTGCTTAATCCGGGATACCATGCTGCGAAGGCATAATCAAAATGGCATTGTATCAAGGCAGAGCAGAGAAATTTACGGCATTTTAAATTTAGGCACTTACTTTGCCTATACAAAAAAATAAGTCTGGCATTTGCTTTCTGATTGTTTTATTGACAGTGGTCTCCCCAGACACTGCTTGGTCCAGTTCCATTCCCAAATATGTCACTTATTTAACTGCCTTAATAAAATGGTCCTTACATTTCATTTTAAAGCTGTTTGCTTTTCTCAGTTTAGGCCTAAAAGAATGCATTCAGTTTTCTCAACATTTAAAGACAGCTTATTATCAGATTATTAAATTTTCACAGAGGATGGCGTGATCAACCGTATCGAACAGCAGTACCATTCCAGTATAAAGGCCATTCGATATGTTCAATTTTATGTGATCTGTCAAGTGCGTGAGGCAAGAGTAGGTGGAAAAGTGTTTTCTAAAACGCGATTGATGTTCAAATAATATTGTTTTCATGCAAATACTTTTCCATTTGAAAATACACAGCTTTTTCTAGTATTTTAGAGACAATGCTTAATATACAGGTCTATAATTCCCCACTTCGGCTTTATTTCCTTTGTTAAAAATAGGGATTATTTTTGCCTGTTTTAAATCACTAGGTACAGTATTTGAAGTTATGGATAGATTTATGAACGGGATAAAAATGAAAATATGAAAATATACCGCCTCTAAATATAAACAACTAATAAATGTTGTGTTGGTATTCTGTAAATAAAAAAAAAAAAAAAAGAAAAAAAGACAGATTTACAAAATGTGACACATAAGATTGTATTTTATGTAAATCAAATCAACACAGAACCATATGTCTTTCGTGAAATATAGGCCTATGCAGTAAACTTTCAGAAATCCAATTTTATACAAGTTTTATACATCGAATTGATTTTTGACTTTTGTCATTAATTCTCACATATTTAGTGGATTCATTACTTGTTGGTGTTGTTCTCAGACATTAGTATTTCTATAAGTCTGCATTTTAAAGGTCATACACTTTTACCAAAACATTAGGAAAGTGTGATGGAGGCAGAATCCTTGACAAAATAATAAAGTCTTTCACTTGTTAAAATAACAATACACTATCGGTTTACGATGATCAAATTCAAATTCACATAATTTAATAGAAAATGTTATTAACAGGGCCGTCGGAACCGCGCCAGACGCACTGGCTTTGGTCGGACCACTTTCTCTCAATTCTATTACTTTTTAAAATAAAATATGTATAAATACCTATAAATGATATGCATTTATTATTAATGTTTACATTACATTTTCTTTTAATGTTATATATTTAAACAAAGGTCCATCATACGCATTTTTTTTGTATTGCCACATATGTACAGTATATTTCAAAGTTTTTAAACATTCTTAATTTTAGTAATTAAGATTGATTTTTAAATGTTTAATGGTAAAAATATAAAATATCACTTAAGTATTTATAGCATTTTGGGGGTTTGAGTCTGCCAAACTGTCATAATCACACAAAAGTATACGGGCCAAGTCGGCTATGATTACTTGCAATTAAAATTTAAACTCCTAAAATGAAAGACATTCATGTTTTTTACAAGTATGCATGTGGTATTACTTGACAAAGGACCATTTTTTCAACCATTATGGAGCTCTGGTGGGTTAGGTATCTAGTTCACTTCCCTTAAAATTTAAATCCTGAATCTGCCCCTGCATAGGTTTGCAATAGCTCTGCAGTTGCAACCCGGTCTCTATATCTGGGTATCAAGAGATGCCATTTTCCAAAATTTGTTCACATCAGACTCACCATGGTGGCGATGAGGTAAGTATGAATTCAAAATCCCAACTATCGAACAGATGATGTCTTGTGAAACAGATCCCCTTAACATTCACACGATATTTTCATTGCTTCAGAAAAAGGTTTTCAAAAAGTATGTTTGTAATGCATTATACTGTGACATATTAAATGAATTCAAAAGATACGAAAATATAGTTGTTGTTGTGGAATAAAGTATTGCTTTGAAGTGACGCATGTACACATGGTGTTAGCCGATCGGAAAATTTCTCCAATGATGCATAAAAGCTGGTCAACAAAAGGAATATATATATAATAGGCATTCATATTTTTTTAACAACCCCATTTTATATCGCATTGTACTGTGAGACCATAAACGGTAGAGTATACTGGCCTAATGAGAGAAACAAGTTAAAAATTATGTGCTTTGGGGAAGGTATTTTGTCGTTTAGGTTCACCCATGACGAAATAGTAGGCCTACACAGTCAGTGGTTGAGTAGACTATATCAGTGGTCACGGTTTGCTTACTTTTAAAAGATGGTTTCCTGCCCAGAGCCGAAGCCAAGTTTATAATGGGAGAGGCGGTTAGTGGGCGTGCAAAAATAAACTAACTGGGGAGCGGGGATCGCTAGAACCAAATATGTTGTCAAAGGGAAAAGCCTGTTGCATAGCAGCCTTGGTAGTGAAGGGTGATGTAGAGTTCCGATAGATTACATTGGTTTAACTGTAAATATTTAAGATTTCCTTTTATATATTTATTACAGAAGTAACACATTTTATATTTAGTACATTTTCAACTGTCTCAATAATGTGGACACTTTTCTGTTTGGAAGGGGGTGCGTTCATTACGCACTCATCGTATCACCTCCCACACCTGGACTTGGGCCTGTTTCCTTGTCTTTCTTCAGTTCAACGGTGGTCAAAGATTGTACTTGTACTGCATTCATCCTAAACAGCACCCGGCGCTAAATCATTTTTTGTTTTGTTTTATCGACCTGACCTCTGTCACGGTACCATATTGTCAATATTTGCTCACCTCAGCCCCAAACACGGTGGGGCTGCGGTGGATATGAACTGTAGTCTCAACTAACTTTAAATCTTGTTCTTAGTTCTTAATTTAATCATACTCTTAAGAACAGAGACCAGCCTTTCAGTGAAACTAAACAAAAAATTAAAAACATGCAAAATACATGATTTAAAACAAAATAGACAGACAATTTTTAAAATTACTTAAAAACACAATAGACTGACGATAGAGAAGATTTGATTACACAAATTTAGCTACCCTATTACAATGGTTGCCATTAATCATAAAGGAAATAAATTTGTCAGTAAAGGTTAGATTGGCAAAGGATAGGTTGGTTTGAACAATATAATTATACTAGTGGGAGCTGATATCATTGTATATATTATGTAAAACAGAGTAACTAATTTTCAATATAGTTCAAGTTGCTCAAACTGCATTTTCCATCATCAACCGGTATATTGTTTATAACGCCCTGTTTCATTTACAATCGGGGAGCAACATGACTTAAAGCTCGTCTCTTACATTTGGTCATGAAAGTGGTTACATAACTAGCTGTACCATAAATGGATTTAAATGAACGACAAAGTGAGCAGCTTATTGCGCCAATTGGGATTTCTTCTGCGATCATTTAAAATGGTTTCTTTCCAGCACTTTTCTACAAAAAATTAGGTACACTATGAGCTTGTCTTATGAGTATTTGTTTGTTCTACGTCATTTAATAATTATTTGTTCACAGTCCATTTTGGAGAATAGCATTTTAATTGTTTTCTACATTGTATTTGCTAAATGTTGATACCAATCCAAGACTGCTTGAATATGTTTTAAATCTTATGTCTGCTACTGGACAGAATGGGGAGAAGTAGAGGCTCCATGGGTTTGCCAGCTGTTATTGCCGGGTATCCAGAAGTCCCATATTTCTAATTTCGCTTATCTTCTCTCCATGGTTTGGGCTGAAGTGAGTATAGACTCTATTTCTATGCAAACGTTAAATCTTTGTGGCTGTCCCTTGAGTAATGGGTAGCAACTCTATAGGTTAACAGTGGCTATGTCCGGACACTCATAAGTGCCAAAAAAGGTTGTTCACCAACCATGGTATGAGTTTCATTTCATTTAATTAATTTATTCCGGTAACCATTTACAACAAAAATCAATAATAAGCAATACAGTACAACAACGAAAGTCAAATCAATGCCCGGGGGAAAAACTAATATTGAACTTTCGAGGGCATCCCACCATTAATTGAAAGAAATTAAATTTAAAACACTTAACAATAACAACAGTGTTTGTCATCTAATTTCTAAAAATATACAAATGTTTGGGTGGGTGTTCACTCAGACCCCACTAACATTTAGTCCTGCATCCGTAGAAAAATGTAGCAGGTCTGCAAC
>NW_022732216.1:137228-146050 GCF_011630105.1 Anneissia japonica
TCATATTATGGCCGGACTAGCTTAAAAATGCTTCTGACGGCTATGATTAATCAAAAGTTAGATAGAAATAATGTAATGTAACATATTATGCACTCGAAATCTTGAGATGTTATTGCCGAATCCAGAGGTGGTGAAGAGTCACTTCCTCCTGCTTCCACCTCTCCTCCACCCCCTTGAAAGCAGCCAAAATCCAAGTGTGAAATCATTTATAAAAGAAACAGCTGTAGCTGAGGAAGCACCCAAGATTCTCTTCCTTACAACATAGTTTCACCACCACCAGACCATGGACTTTGACTGTCATCATCTCTCCCGCCCCACCCCCCACAAATGTCCTTGATTCGCCACTGGACCTAGTGTTATAATTGGTTGTGTGGTAAACATGAGCTAACTAAAAGAAAACCCTAAAATTATTGGAATATGTTAAGAAGAAATCTTATGATATCACACGTTTCAATCATTGACTAACGACAATTTGTCTTCGCCGTTGAAGGAAACAAATTTTGGGGTTTTCTTCGATATTTTAATATTTATTTAATTATAACCTTAAGTTACCTATATCTCTAAAATAACTCATACCTTGGCCAGCTGTGTTTGATACGGTAGCAAGGAAGAGGACGACAGTGATGAAGATGTCCATTTTCGAATTATCTAACTACTGATGATACCAGTTTCCTACCAAAATGAGACAGTAGTCCAATCATGTAGCTTCTTATAGTCATACGGTTCAATACGCCCTTTTTAGATCAATGCACAATTAAACAATCACTCACGCATAACAAACATGTTGAGATCGAAATCGCTGTCATCGAGCGACAGGTAAATTTCTTAATTAGACTTCATAATTAGAGTCGAAAGAGTCAACAAATATAAGCCAGAACGTTTAATCCTCATCATCAGTTGGTAGCGGGAGGGGGTAGGGTGTCAGGGGAAACATTTCTCGCGAACAAACAAACCTTGCTGGACTATAATCTTACCAAAGCTTTTGTGATTACATTTTTTATGTAAATATTGTGTTTTAAAATCACACAATCGTTGAGCAATCATGACGAAATCATGTCACAAATAGATTCGTCTCATTGACTCCATATTAACCTCTGGAATAAAGCAAATAAATGCAATAGATGTTTACAATTTAGATCTGAAAGTAAAATTTTTCCAACTACAACTTTAAGCTCTTTAACCTTTATCGCTAAAAAATGTATACTGTAATAATTATTATTAACCATACAGTTCAGTAATAATTAGCTAGGTATTTTAAAAGTTGAAAGTATTTTGCTTAGGTAGGTATTTGTCCCCTGTCTGTCCAAAAAGTTTAAAACTGTTTTCCACTTGTGAAGTATAAACTCAGGAAAGATTTTATTTTTTTATTTAATTAAAATATATTTATATGCAGGATACAATTTGAGACAAGATGTAACCGTCTTTTTTAAAAAATGGGCTTGTTTAAGGCAATTATACAATATGACAAGCATCACAAAACCCTTAAAACAAAACAAACATATCAAGTACATCAAAATTCGAAAATCATTTTGCAATTAATACAAAATACATTTTGTCCAATCAATTTTAAAAATTACAAAATCAATCATTTTATTCTTAAGTTACAATTTATTAAACTAGAATTTCTTATAACTAAATTTAAATCTGTTTATTTTTGTTGATTGTTGAAAAGAGGGGTGTACTATTCCACACTCCAGCACCAGCAATTGTAAGAGAATTTTTAATGGATCTATAATTTGAAATTTGGAAAAAAATAAAATCCCCATACTGAAAGTGCGTAATCATTGCAAAGTTGGATTGTGATTTTGTATAAGGTAATCAATAGAGATTAATTTATAGTTTCTGTCAATATTCCTAATGTATAGATTTTAAAGATATCAGACTTACTTGTATTTTGAATGTGGTAGTCCCATGTTAGATTGTCATCAATTTCAACTCGAAGATATCTCATCTGTTCAACTTGCGTCCACTGACAGAGATATTCAAAATAAATAGTCTTTCTGTATTGAATTATTGTTGTCACTGATTGACATAACTTTTTGTTTTATCAGCATGATTCCCAGTTCATTTACAAACATAGTTTTGAGTTTACGGTACTTGTTCTACCTGATACCAGTGGTGGCGCCATGATTTGCCCCTATAGAGGGCCGATGTCCCCAAAGGGGGATGGTCGCGACTAGAAAAGTGGGCGTTGTAGGGTGTCGGTCTCTCAAATGTGTTCTAGGGGCGAAGGCCCCGAAAAATATGACAATTTAGAGGTTCCAAATGCTTATTTAATCGATTTTAGAATCACTATATATAGAGAATATATATACATTTTTAGGCCTAAACGTGAAGGTCCTCCTGAGAAGCAAACATAAGAAATTAAGGTCAATATGACAAAAGAAAAATATCTAGGTTTACTTTGTGGGAAAATGCCAAATTCAGGAAACGATACTTCGCTTACACTTACATTTGCACAAAAAAGCTAGACAAGACAAGTTCTATTACCGGTTACCGACAACATATTGTCAAAGTACGCCCGAGCACAGGTAAATATTTTTAGCATAGGCCTAAACGTGGAGGTCCTCTATGAGACGCAAATATAAGAATCAAGGTCAAAAACAATATGATAGAAGAAAATTTCTAGTTTTACTTTGTGGAAAAAAGCCAAATTCAGGAAACGATTCTTCGCATACAGTTTCAAGACATGACAAATTCTATCGCCTCACTGACAAAATAAATATCCGTCAACCTTGCAAAATATCGTGGCAATTTTGGTAGCGACCCATAGTTTGAATACCAAGGCCTAACAAGACAAAAATGAATGTAAATTTAAATAGAAGATTCACAAATTATAGGTTTCACAAATCTATTAAATACGCCCTCACAATCCTACTTTCTCGTGGCTTTGTCTGGAAACCGGCGCCCTAAAAATCCTCAGCCTAAAGCTCGTTTGCTCGCAAAGGCCACCCAAAATTCGAAAATCCTACCTATGGGCGTGCAAAAATGGATGAAAATATGTTTTATTTTTATTTTAACAGCAAACCCTGCGTATTGTTTGGCCTATACATTCATTCAAGGACTACCTATGTACCTCTGGCAATAAGTCCTTTAATAGGGAATCTGAGGGTTATCCAAATATTTCTATTTCATTTTGGAAGTGTTTTTTTTTTCTGTTTTGTATATTTTTGTTCGTATGTAGACCTACAGTTGAGATATTGAATAAATCAAATTAAAATCAAAATACTTTAAATGCGGCATTTTACTTATCAAGCTACTTAAACCGTCAATTCCCAACAAACTCTGATTTTGCTAGAATTGAAATTATTGTGGTGCCATTTTCGGGCCTTCAGCATTCAAAATCCTTAATATGTTGGAGCTTCTGGGGTGTTTGCCCCTGACCTCTTCAGAGGTTTTGGGACATTGCCCCTTCCCTGCTTTTGGGCAAATACTGGCGTCACCAATTTTTGGTTTCGATAATTTTACACAACCAAGAAATAAAATATCATCAATTAGCAAGAAATAGTGGCTCGTGAGATCCACTGTAAAATAATTTGACCCTTAAAATAAATTGATTAAGAACCAGGGATATATAACGTCATCAGCAAAGATACTAATATTTCCCTGAGAGACTGACTGTAAGATATCATTTATAAATATAGGAAATTGGCCGAAGAGCACCACCTTGTGGTAAACCACTTTCCAATAATTGTGCATTTGATTTTTCATTATGACATTTTAAATTTGTTTTCTCTTTTATATGTCAGAAGTAAACCATTTTATCTACGGTTGTCTCTCTCCACCCAGGAGTACAAATGGGTACCTGGTAGGTTCAAACACAGCCTGCGCTGAATACAGCTGCAACATTATGGAATTCCCCATGGGGCTTGAGTGTGTGTTCCATATGTGCTTGATCCAGCGATCCAGGGGTAATAATGTAAACGCATAGAGGTCTCTACAATATGCGCTATGTAAGTCGACAACTATTATTATTTTAATTTATTTTTAATATTTTAATTCTCAAGTTTGTCAAGTAATAATTCTTCCACGCCGAGTTCCTCCTCTACGTTTTCATAAAACCTTTGTACGCTGAATATCAGTGATACAGTTGGGACAGTTGCCATTAATAAACTTGGCCTACAAAAAACAAATAGGCCTAAGTAAAGTATGCATAATATAGGACATGTTAATTGACATCCATCTCGCCCGATCGATTGTGCAAACTCACCCGATCGACGATGTGAAAGCCACGTGAGTCATATGATAGTAAAGGCCTCGAGTGGATCGACCGCGAGCCAAAGTAGGGGGTGTATCGAATTAGGTCTGATAATAAAATATATAGAGAGAACAAAAAACAGTATTCTATAAATAACACTTTTACATGCATTTGTCACGAATTTATAATTGTAATCGGAATTTAGAGTGCAAACTTTTTGGATTTTTTTGTATACTATATAAAAGATGTACATAAATGCCATTATTATTTTTCAGTATAGATATTATGCAACAAGGCGAGGGTTTGTAATCTCAGATTATTTTGTTTATATAGTGATCGGTTATATCAGTAGATCTTAATGCGACAACAGATATCTAAACGATATATTGCCGAATCCAATTGGCCACAAAATATGAGGTTGATTTTTCCTCCATCAAGTCTCGAATCAGAGATATCTTCAGAGAAAATAATGTCACTCATCTCACTAAGTTGATTATAGGCCTCTTGGCAATTCTTAATTATTTAAGATTACTGATTATATCAGGGCAATGTTTTGTTTTAAAATGACACTATTCTGTTCTTCAGTATGCGTATGTTATTCGTTACTCAGAGAGGAACGCTCTAATATAATTTTACATCATTCTCCTCTAAAATCTCACTGCGAGTCGAAGAGAGAACAAATTTGTCAAATATGAATTATGGTTCTTTAAAACAGTAGGAATCTTTCCAGCTGTTCAGAACATAGCCTAGGTTTTTCTTTTGCATCTTCAATATTGAATTGATTGAAGTACAAGAGACTTTACTGGTGAAACAAGGATTCGCTTACTTCCTCAAGAGACTTACGTAGTCATTAAATACCTCGACCTATCAGCAGTCAATTAATCTTGCTCTGCAAGACTGGTCGTCCTCAGTTTGATTCTTAAAGTTAGGACACTCCGTTTTCTTCGATACAAGCAACAGCACTGCCATGGAAGGTTGCGGTATCGAGCTATATTTCATTGATGTCTATACCTGTATTTACTTAAAAATATTTCATAATGTCAGGCTTGTAAGTTCATTATGCTTCAGTTATAAGACGTATCATTCTTTTGTGAATTTGGATAACAAAAAGGAATACTGTCGAATAAGCATCAGATCCGGTGTCGAATATTTGAAGCATCTATGTCTCGGGAGATTGATCACAGTATTCGTATACAGAAGACTTGCCACTTGAAACATTTGTTAGATCATCCGACGCTTTAGAAATAACACCCCTGAATGGCTTCATTGCTAAAAATCTCAGTTCACCGATGAATCAGATACCCAAATATTGGCCTAGTAACATTTGTCAATATAGGCTGAGGCCCAGTCATGACAATATTCTTCGGACGTTAGTTGGTACTAGATGGAATGCATTATACGACTTTTTAGTTACTCAGTCAACGTTGTTAAAAGGTTCACACAGAGAGTAGATGAGGTGAATCCTACGACGTACTCCACTCCGACATATTGAATATGATGCACCAGATTAAAAGTCAGAGTGTAAATTAACCAATAGACCTGTGTTGTTAGAGAAACAGTTATACAATCAAGTTGACCCAGACTAGTGATCTGGAACAATATTTGTTCACATTTAGTAATCTAGGATGCGTCATTGAAAGGATAACTATAGGGGCAAACTCAACCATAATCAAACTGTGATTGAGGAGAGCTCCAATTATTAGACATGTCATTAATAACTGTAATTTTCTCATGCTGGTTTTATCTACCTGCAAGGTATCTATACTATCAGCAATTCACAAAAAGAGCTCCCACTGTGACTTAGGATGTAAGGGGTGGTTTAGGGGAGACCGGGGCGCGTTGAAACAATTGTTACTCTTTTTTTTTTGGCCATCAATCAATAATGTGTCATGAGACTTTAAAAATGGTGTCAAAAGAAAATAATGGGTGACATTTACTATTACAAGAAAAAAATATTAAAATAGTTTTACTAATTGCCCTTCAGGAGGCTAACTTCACCATGTTAATTATTACCTCCGCCAAGTAGGATGCACTCATCCCTGTCAGTCAAGGTTTCTTCTGTCTATCTGTATTTTACGCAATAGTTAAGGAATAAATGAATCATGAAATTTAGTGGAATGGTACATAATAATCACAGAAATAGATTATCAACTATAGGGAAGAAAAGAACAGGGTCAAGGTCACGGAAATTCTAATCACCCTAGCGCTATTACCGTGACTTCGTTTTCTGTGTTTCATTTTTAAGCATATGGTTATTATTTTATTATTCAAAAAAAGCCATAAAAATTGGTTAACTTTCGATAATAATACGTTCTATCAGTAGATTGCTATGATTGTGATGTCATATCATTAGCTCTAGTTGCTGCCAGAAATGCTTAGGCTAGGTTTAAATCAGGAGGTAAATTTATAAATGCGTCTCAAACGTTTACTTGTGTGACGTCTTCAAAAAAATGAACACAGCTGCCAGTCCTACAATGTTTAACGGGTTATGAATGTATATGATTAACGAATGCGCAAACTAGCGTCAACCTAGGTAAAAGGTCCTTAACACGTCCAGTAGGCCAACTATTATTTTCATAATAGGTAGCTTTCGCCGCACGACGTTAACCTTAACTTTAACGTTAGTACCCAACATGCAGCGCGATAGCTCCGCCCCTTTTGTAAACAAATCGAAATACGCATGCGCAAACCAGTAATTAACGTACGTCGAGCACGTAAAATACTGAAATTAACGTACTCCGCAACGCAAGATGAATAAATTATGTCATTCGTTAACGTTTAGGTGAACGTCGTGCGGCGCAAAACTGCCTAATATTGTATAACACGTTCCGTGCGGGGTGATAGTTTGGCCTACTACTCTACCGTATGTAATATATTAAGATGTATAGAGTTATATGTATATAAACGCACTGGGGAATTTTGTGTATGATGCGTCTCACATACATGTAGAACCAAGACATGTCTCTTGGACTTGGACGATGTATGTGCCCTAACCTTATGGTGTCTCATTAAATACTGTCACTTCATGATGTCACTCTAATTTCTGTTTCAAGCTGCTCATTCTTCTATGCTAATTTCATAAGGCACTCGTCTTGGTGAAAAGGGAGGTATTATCCTCCCCTGGGTTTAAAGCCTCTCAACACAAACAATACAAACATGTGTAAATATGAAAATCAGAATAGTGCATTTTCCCCTCTTTTTTAATAACAATTATCATAAAGAGAAAAAAAAATGGAATGAACATATTATGCTAAAAATAGTAAACATACTTCATGGCAACAATAGTAACTGTACTACAATAAGGAACAATAATGTAATTATTTATTTCAACAGTAACTTTTAATTAACATGCAGCTATTTCAATTATTGTTTATATTTATTTATTTGCTTATTTATATTTTTCTTTTATTTTTATATAGAAGAGCAAGAGTTAAGGCATTTGTGATTCATTTGCCTATTTTGCTTACCCCCTTTTTTCATTTTCAATGATGCATACACTAATTTGTTTAATTTATTTAACATAAACATAATTATTTCGACTGTATGTTATAATACCTAAGTTAGTTTTCTTTAATTGTATGTTGAGTTGAATTTAAATAAATGAATGAATTATAATATAGTAATACATGCTATACAAACTATAGAGAACAATAGAGCTTCGGTTACGAGAACACCCATAAAGTTCTATACAATCAGAATAGCCTATAGGACTTTCAGTGAATCATTGATGGTTGACTGAAAGGTAATGCACTTTAAACAGCGTTTACGGCAAATTGAGTAGGGGGCTGATGTTACCTGATTCTAGACCTAAACGCTCGAACGTTCCGTATGGTAATAAAGCAATTCTTGACCGCCCATAATTTCAATCAGCAAATTCAGTATTTTAGCTTTCATATCCATATTTTTGAAGATGACCCACCTCTCCGCCACTATTAGAGCAAAAATGCTGTACTGACATACTGAGCCCTATGATTTTCTCACCATAGGGCTCCGTGAATCGTCATTACAGATTACAGATACAGATTAAATACCGTACTAAAATTAAATTAAATGTTACACCGTAATATCAACATGTTACTACAATCTGCTATCATACGCTTTTTCCGTCAAAAAGCCTCCTCCACCTTTAAATTAGACTCCTTTTTAGAAATTACTTGAAACAAACAACAGTAGATATTCACTTTCATATACAAATAAAGATGGAAATATTATATACTCCTATACAAACACAAACTTCCTTGATGTGTACGTGGACAATTATTGTGCACACTGGATCATGTCTTACGGCTCATTCAACAGTCGGTACGGGTTAGTACCAGGTGAATAATCAAACTGCAATAGCCCCCGTATAATACAATAAGTGCATTCAAATTGAGTTAAAATATGTACAAGTTTACCGTCTGTTAAAACAATAATGGAGCGTTAGGGGGCACAGTATATACTTATTAGCTGAGTCATTGATGCGATTAGCCTCTGTCTGCTACACTGCCACAATTAGAAAATGAGTTAATGTTAAGTTTACAGTCAGCATATTATGTCTTCTTAATTGTGCTTTTCGCCCACACAATCGTCTCCAGAAATTTTCCAAGAGAAGTTATTAAACTAAAAAACACTCGCAGACTTT
>NW_022732216.1:146301-155733 GCF_011630105.1 Anneissia japonica
TGTGTATGTGTGTGTGTGTGTGTGTGTGTGTGTGTGTGTGGTAGTCTGTGTGGACATTCAAATTTTATTATTCATTAAACTCTTCCAAAAGCAAATCCTTCACTGGTGACATCTTGGTGTTGAATCTAAACTTGATTTACCTTTAATCTACATTCCTGTCTAAAACGTTTGCTAAGTATTCAATTGCCATTACCTTAACAAAAAAATCGGAAGGATTGCTTTGTTTGCTTCGATCCATATAGATAATGAGCACAGGTGAACTAACTAGTTGTATGTGCCATACTCCAGAAATTGTGAATCAGGTTTTCTAACAATTAGAGCATTTTTCATCATCATTACATGGTTATATGAAAATGATCATAGCTTTTACTTGGATTTCTAAGAGTCTACATAGATATGGATAGAGTAGATATGAACTGTTAATATATAATTTTTAACGTTAGAGTGCGAGTTTGAAACAAAATTTACGAACCGGGATTCGAACCCGGGACGTTCTGCGATCTATGCAGACGCCTTAACCAACTTGGGCATTGGGGCTACGTTGGGAATTCAAATCTGGTTATAAGCAACTGAATTTTCAAACGCTTACACATGCGTGGAACAACGCTAGTGTAAATTTATGTAACATAGTTTTTACTATTGCGGTCTGCTTGGGTATAATTACCGTATAGGATGTCATTACTCTAGGCCTATTATTTTGTTTATAATATTCTCTGACCATATAGGGGTTGTGACCACAAAGCCAGTCAGTTTCAATGTTAGTGACTGACATTCATGTAACTAAAGTATGCATTTCTGCATGTATGTTTATGTATGTGTTTGGTATGTGTCTGTATACTGTAGTGCGTATGAGTGTTAGTATTTCTTTAGAAAGACGGGCATGTCCTCCGTATTGTTGATCTCTCGGTGATATTTCTTAAATGATATCGCTATTGCAACCAGTGCTATCACAGAAAAGAGACTAAGAGAGATGATAACTAGGATCATCAAGTTGTTGTCAGTCTCAGGAGTCCTTAAATTCTCTCTAGAATAGTAAACATCGGCTGTTGCTACATCTAAAAAACAAAAATATATTTAATACTGTAATCAGTGGCGTATCTGGGGGTGTGCGGGGGGGGGAGAGAAGGCACGCTCCTCCAAAAATTACTCGTGCCCCCCCCCCCCGACACGTCGCCCCAAAAAATCACTTGCAAGTAATTAAAATTTCCTAAAGTCAACTTATTTTCCCCTCAACTGATCATCGAGCCCCCACTTCACCTTCGCGCCCTCCCATCAGCACCCCCATTTCAAGACCTCTAGATAGGCCACTGACAGTAATTACAGTTACAGTATCTACCTTGATATGAAGTTAAGGCCTATCTTACTATGTTTTAACATGACTTTATTTTTCATTTTTATAAATGATTCCACATTATTTATTTGCGGGAAGACCAGGGAACAGTGGAATTAAGTTTAATAACTGTTACCTGGGAAGACCACCAACTATGGTAAAAATATAACGAGATAAATGCAAAACAGTATTAAAGTATAAGATATAACAATACAATAGGATAAATGTTGATATGTAGCCTAGTAATGATGGTTGAATAGATTCGTAATTTATGAATTATGATGAAAATATTACATGACAACAATATATTGTAATTGTACTTCATCTTAATAAATAACCGATGGGTCTAATAAGAGAAAAACGAAAATTCCAATACGCCTATATATAAGAGTAATAACAATTTTGAACAATATAAAAATTCAAGCATTAAAAAAAACAAAAGACTAAAAAAGAAGACACGGTCTAACTTTGGTTGTTACATAAATAGACAAAAGTAACTGGCAGAGCATAACTATAATAAATGTATAAATGGATATTATTATTAGATTGAAGCATTCCTTATTATTATACGTCCATAATAAAGAACAATTTAGATTTTTATATATTTACATAAATATATTAATGATATTATTTGCAAACTCGCGTCTAAGAATACATAGGATTAAGTTAGTTAAGCGATGCCTTACCGTTAACTTCTCTCCTTTTCCTGCCTACAAGGGACCCTATAAAATAATTATTTTGGTTAGTCAATCAACGTTGTATTAAACGATTATAAGACATTTAAGGCAAGATCAGATGTAAATTTGTTAAAACTTTTTAAGCGAATGAGAATGTCCGAATACAGGTATAGCAGAACTAAAAGAAAAATACAGCTGATTATGCAGCATATGAAGAAAGACTTGATATTTTTCCAAATTAAAAACCGATTTGTAGACGCTATTAGCATCCATTACTATACATTACTATTCATTACTTTGACAGCTTGCACGAAAAGTCACTGGACTTTACTTTGACACGAAGAAACGAAATTAACAGGCCTATTTACACGTAAGAATTTTCTGTATTTACTGTAATTCTATCTTTTTTAAGGAATACATTCAATTTTTAACTTTATAAAGTTTATTAATCTTAATTGAATGTATGATTTAGTATATTACATACCCAAGTATTGACATGTATGTATTATATTTTCTTATCTGAGATTAATCAGTGGCCCTTTCGGGTTTTTTTAATGTATGATTTACGTAGTTGTATTTTATTATTTACAACAACTCACTTTGATTTTGTTAATGACTATATTTAATTCTATCTTTTTTTAAGGAAATTTTATATGTACTTTTCAATGTGAATTTATAAAGATTATTAGGTTTAATGTGTGTGTGACTTACGTAATTTTAATTTGCTTTTCTAAACTTTACGCCTGCAAATTCATTTTGATTTTACTGACTTTTAAATAGGCCTATATCTAATTTTTAGTAACCCTTTGGCGGCATTTGTTTTTGCTCTTAATTTTCTCATGAAATTCTGAGACTGAAGTAATGAAGAAATTGATTCATTCCTTGATTTCTTACCTACAAAATTAGAACACGTATTGCCACCAAAGGGCTGAAGACAATCACACTGAAAGTAGGTGGTGGTAGATGAACACATTCCTCCATTCAGGCACGGAGAACTGTTACACGGATCCGAATCTAAGATACAGAAAAAATAGGCTCCCAGCGTGAGCGTGTGTCTATGCCCTATACTGCTTTATTGTATTATGTTTACTAATAAACTATCCACATGGGATACGGATATCAACAAATGTGTGGTGTATTTTTTTGTTGGACTTTTGTACAGTAATAAGGTACTTAAGATGACACATGACCCATCATGCTCCTCCAATGGATTTCTCCTTTCCGCCATTTTTACTTGCCAGATCATAACTTAGTGTCTTTTCCCCCGAGCGGGCATAGATACAAACAGTTATTGTGACTTGACGTCATTGATGATTCGATTAACGTCATTGATGATTCGATTAGTTACACATGCATAGTTGGAAGGCACTAGTCCTAAAATATATACCACAATGAAATGAATTCAAATCAATCTAATCTTCATATATGATGATTGTTTTATTGGGTTAATGATAAAAAAATAAAAAATATACATATATATAATATATAACTATATAAGTTTTACTTTACACAAAGCGTGTCATGATTCTCCATTTTATAATTCATATCATTATTTTTTTTCTTCACAATCGCATGTCAAACCTATCTATGAACCTCAAGATCCCCCTGATTATTTGAAACGTTGAAGTCTTCTGTGCAATCATTTAATGTATTTTTAAATAATTTCTGAATTACAATGTATGCAATATCTTTGTCATTTAATTTTTTAATTATGGAGTAATTTTGTTTTGAAATTTTTAAATTGCATTCATCCTGTTTAACTTTTTTGTGCAATATTTTGATGTTCTGGTTTATTTTAATTCGATTTTTGTAAAATTTTTTGTTATTACTCTTCTGAGTGTCTTTTTTTTTTCTTTTTTTTTTTCCTTTTCTTTTATTAGCCTTTGTAAATAAACATTTAAATTAACAAATAATTAATAAATTTTAATGTACATTATACAATTCTATCTCTTTGTAAATAAATTAAAAATTAATGATAATTAATAATTTAAGCTATATTTTGT
Organism: Anneissia japonica; assembly: GCF_011630105.1. Classification (NCBI taxonomy): domain Eukaryota; kingdom Metazoa; phylum Echinodermata; class Crinoidea; order Comatulida; family Comatulidae; genus Anneissia; species Anneissia japonica. Next base: position 150,312 of record NW_022732216.1, read on the forward strand.
AGTGTATGTTTAAGTTTGTATATTTACTATTTTACTATTTTAATGTTCTGTATTTTCGCCTGTTCCCTTGTATATTTTGTGTGGTTCTGTAATCTGTTTAAGGGGGGATGTAGATAGATGTGCTTGACACCTGTTCATCCCCTCCTTTTCGCTGCATTTTGTCTTGTTTTTGAATTGTTCTTGTATTTTTGCAGTGATGAAGTGTAATAAATAAATCAAGATTATTCTATATTAACGAGAATAATATAGAGTATTCGCTCGGTCCTGTAGGAAAACAGTCTTTAAACGGAATAGTCCTTCAATACAATAAGAAATAAATGAAGAATACATAAATAAATATTACTGAATAATTGGTGGCTGGGGGAATATTATTTTAAAAGATTTAAAGCACAGTCCCAGAACATAAACGGTTTTATAATTAGCTAAATACAATACTATTCCATTAAATTATGATTATGTATGAAGATACATTGCAATTAAGATAAAGTGCACACGCATATTAATCGGAAAGTGCACAAAGCCTGGTTTCCATAAAATCGCTACATTATCGCTACAATGTTTCCAGTGCAGTCGTTGTACTTTACTGCGTAGCAGTCCCCTACCCAATCAGGAAGGCTCCCGGGCCCAATTCAACCGACCATTCAGTACTGTATCACCGAAAGCTGTCGGCAATAGTATGTAGCGAGTGTATGGAAACCAAGCTTTACATGAACGATGACGATGATGATGATGATCATCATCATCATGGTTATCGCGAGAATGATGATAGTCCAAATAACAATAATTATTATTATGTTATGATATTATATATATAATAATAACAACAACAACAGCAGCAGCAGCAACAACATCAATAATAATTTCATTTTGCGACGGACTTACATGGAGTTTCACATTGTTGACCAATGAAGCCAACAGGACATTTGCAGAAATAATGCATGTTTGCAGGAAGATCTGTTTGGAATAGATTGTGACATACGCCACCATTCTGACACATACGTACTTCGCTGCAGACGTCCTCCGTCGGGTTATTGACTATAAGTAAAATAGAAAACAAAACACAGTATTGTTAATTTCATTTAAAGACACCATTAGCAACCTCTGCGTTTTCTAGTTCAAGTGCGGTAACAGTACACTGTCGAATTGAAAATAATTACATTATAGTATCATAATGTAATACTAGGCCTATATATTTTTTGGCTAGACAGTGTACTATTAAGTGCAATAATAGTACAACGTCGAATTGAAAATATGTATTATATTATGGTTCCATAGAGGGACTAATTGATTCCCAATTTAATTATTTATTATTGACACATCCACAAATTATATTAACATCATAATTTTTAACTAGGGGATCTCATTTATATGATACTAGAAACAAAAGATAGAAGTCTCCACAGATAAAAACTGTATCACCGAGTTTCATGATGGGTATACTGTACTAACGTAAGTGTGTTTATCATTTCATGGGGCGCCGTGTACGTTCGGATCTCAACAAACGTAAATTGTTGGAAAGAGAAAGGCAATATACACGTATTATGTATTATATACACGTTGGCATCTGCGTAAAAAATATGACGTATACCCGTTTCAATTTTCTAAGCGAGAGTTCTATCATGTGTTTCTAGTATCTTTGATAAAACCATGTAAAATTATGTAATATACACACGTGTTGATGAAGCACAGTTGATCCCAGTGTAGCCTTGCGGACAGATACAGGCATACTGCTTCTGATAGAACTCCGAGTTACCCATACTGCTTAGATAGCTGTTCCGGCAAGTTGCTCCATTTTCACACGGGTTGCTAGAACAAGCGTCATTTGTTATCGGATTGGTGGCTAGATGGATATAGAAAAAGGGAAAATATTCAATGAAAATATTTAGCGGTTTGACTGGCCATTACCTCATTATAGGCCTAGAGTATTTTATACGCCCCACTCATCAAAAAGTAGACCAAATTTTACTTAATACATAATCACTCGAATTAAAATTAATAAATTAAAAATAATAATAATAATAACTTAAATTAATGATGACCAACTAAAAAAAATCTGACCTTTTTTTGGGCCAAATAAACGCATAGTTAAATAGACCAGAGATGTTAATGTCCATGAAAATCTCGGCCCAAAAATAAATATGTGTTAATTTGAATGAGAGTAAGTAATGCTATTGCTTTAAACGTAATTTCATTTTGGCCTACTTGTTTTCAAAAGAATAGATTAAAAAGTAGAAAGAGGATAAACCGGAAAAATTAGGAGAAAGAAAACCTGTACATAATCCCAAACTATATTACAGAAATAATGGTGTAATTATTATTATTTTTTTAATTTTTTTTTTTGTGCACATGATTACAAAAAATGAATTCTCGGAATATTATCTATTTGTTTCAAGAGCTCTGCCCACACTATCAAACTTTATTTGACAAAAAAAAATGTGACATGACAACATATGTGTGTCGAATGCTTGCGGTGCACCGCGTAGATAGTTTTGAAAAGAACTGTTGTTCGTTGAGAAGGTCTCGGAATTTCCATTGAGTTGCTTCAATCGTCTTCGGGAGAATATCTGCAGGGAATCGTAGATGGTGTATCGCAAGCATTAAACATATTATTATTACTTCGCCATGCAAATCTTTAAACGATATGACTATATATGGTCATCGTGATGACGTCATATCATGACCATAATATGTAGGTACATCATGACTATACAGTTTGAGGGTTTGGACATAGCTCTAGACTTACCAGTCAAACTACCACAGTTGATTCCTGAGTAATCTGGCGCACATAGGCAAGTATAGTACCCGTCGGAGAGCGACATGCATGAACCTCCGTTCATACACGGAGAACTGGTGCAACTATCAATGTTTATAACTGAATCTAAACGTTACATCATTTATATAAAAAAGAAAAATAAATCAAATGTAGTTTAGTTTATTATTAAAACCAACACATACAAGAAAAAAAGCAAATTAGTACACAATCATAAATCTGATAAATATACCTTACTGTATTAATCTATATTACCACGAATAGAGGATTTTTTGCCTCTACATAACATCTCCAAAAAGGAACTGTGAAAAAAAGCCTGGACATTTTTAGCGAGATGCACTATTAATAATTTCTATTAAATTATTTATCAAAAAAAAAATCACATATTTTTTAAATCCTGATAAATATTTAAAATAATACAGCATATAAAAATAATAAAGATTTGTAACTTTACTTTTGTCACAATCCTTTCCCGTGAACCCAAAAGTGCAGTTGCAGGAATATTGGCCGCTTCCACACACACCGTTATTGGTACATACTCCACCATTCATACAAGGATTCATATCACACGGGAAATCAACTCCTATATTGAAAGAATCAAATTTAAAATTATCTTTACTTGAAACAAATAGAAAGGAATAAATAAAAAAAAAATTATATATTTATTCAAATTTGTTTAACATATACAGAAACAAATATCAACAATACAGTGCCTAATCAATATTAAGTTGGTAGGAACCATCGGGTACTAAACACATATACAAACGGCCGGTCCCCTACATTGCACACACAAATAAAACTAATAATTCAATAATAGGCCTATATAATTAAAAAAAAAAACTATTGTTTTAGGATTGACTCCACCTCTGTTTTAGTTGGCTGGCACTTTTCACGGCGACAAGAAACAAACATACTGTACTTTTAATTATCAAATTACCAACGACGCTATTCAAAAACATACATTACGACTTTTAAATAAGGACATTAAAATTAAAACTGTACACATCGACAAAAAATATTAAAAATATAATAACTGCAGCCTGTTATTTAACATATTTAAAAACCAAGATAAGTCAGAGACAGCGAGAGAAATAATATTCCAATTATTATAATACTTTGTGTATCTGTAAAGTTTGGTTTCCATAAAGTCGTTACACTGTCGCTACAGCTACCTAGCTGTCTCGACGCAATCGGGAAGGCACCCCGATTCGTCTACTACAAAATCGGCAAAGTCGAGCCAGCTTCAACCTTCCCAACAACTGTTGGCGACTGTCATCGATATGGTGTAGCGATTGTATGGCAACCGAGCTTTAGTGTCAATATGTGAATTAGCTATGAGTTTGATACGAGTTTGATATGAGTATCGAACAAATTTATTTGTACTTACTGTGCTTTCATTTTCGAGTTGAATACACTTTTCAGTAGAGCAAAAGTACACACAAAAAAGACAATAAACCAAAAATAATACCTAACAAATATTTATATTAACAATTCAGTGGGAAATAATAGGTCTGTAGGAGATCCAATAGTATTGAAGATACAAATTATCTTTTCATTATATGGATTAAACCAGGCCTTGGCAGTAAACCGTCGAAAATAATTCCTATTGAAAAAAAATTAATTAAACACTTATTTCTAAACCCATGTGGATTTCTCTCTTAATCCCTTTCTAAAAATAGAAATAATTCTGTTAATTTTTGTGTTGCTAATATTTCTTCTGCTTCAGATTCCCAACAGGCCTATTAAGACTTGTTTTGTTTTAATCTACCTATTTTAGGACTTTTAGCAAGTTCAACGGCATTTCTCTAGCACGAACCTTCCTTTGAAGTCAAAACGTTGTTTAAAAATAGGGATATCTTTATTGAATTATTTCTAAAATTGCAGTCCAATGCCCTAGTGGTTGCCTTCTTTACAGAAACGGTTAAGTAAGAAACTATCGTATACCAGTATATTTATTTCGTTGAGAAACCATATCGCCACTGACTATTTTAGTTACAAGAAAAGTTGGGAGGAAAGCGCATGTATTTCGAATGACGTAAACATAAAATGATTTAGTTTATTGCAACCGTGTTACACCGAAATCTATAAAATCGTATTATAATTTACAGATGGTATATCGCATCAAACTTTTCTAACACGAAGTAGTTTGGTAATTGTGAGTAATGTTATGTGTTATGTAATGGACGATAACAATAATGGTGATGATGATGGTGGTGGTGGTGATGATGATGGTAATACCATGACGATTTTTATATATGTTGATAATTTTAATAATTTATTCATTTATATTCCGCAAATTCCATTAACTATGTTCATATGAGCAACAATAAATAAATACAATGATGATTGCGTACGTGTTTCGCAATAGTCACCCTGGTAACAATTCGGGCAGTCACAGATGTAATTCGTACAGCCGTTGGACACACATGTTCCTCCGTTCTCACAGACGTTAGCGAGGCAAGGATCAAACACTGAAACAAATATTGTGAAAACAATATGCATTGTCATAGTTGAAAATGAAATTCCCCACACTATTTATCATTTATTCTGTCAATCAATCGATCGATCAATTGGCGGATCAATTGACTAATCTAATCCATCAATCGATCTATCAAACATTCAATCGACCGACAATCAACCAGTCACCAATTG
>NW_022732216.1:157036-164004 GCF_011630105.1 Anneissia japonica
ATCTAGCTTGTAAATTTCAAAATGGACATTATTCTATTTTACAATTATAATCAAGTTAATAGATTGTCGAAGAGCCACTAAAATTGCATTTCGCACCATACATTTTTTTTGAAAATAATTTCATCGACTTTTTTCTAGTGTTCCATATGCCTTTATGTGATTACTGTTTTTTTTAAATAGTTGTGTCAACTGCCAGGGAAATTACGTTTGCATCTTTACTCAAAATTTGTGAACACCTTTTATTATTTAATAACTAGGTATTCGGAAACAGTGGATGTAGGTAAAAAGCATGTTAGAACCACTAATCTCTACTGTAATAGCTGGATTTCTCATTGGCTGGTTTTAGTGAGGCCACCAACGCCATGTTGGAGGGCCTGAGTGAACGTATCAGTTTAGCTAGATTGCTCATTGGCTGGTTTTAGTGAGACCACCAATGCCATGTCGGAGGGCCTGAGTGACGTATCAGTTTAGACAAGTTTCTTTTGGCATTTGTTTACATTATTGTTAAAAATAACGATTCTTGCAAAACATTTTAATAACAAATTTGAATTTATCATAATGATTATTTTATTTTTATTATTTTAAATCACCTAACCTTGACGTGGCATTTTATGCAGTTCAAAGAAGCGCAAGCAAAGTTATTTGCGTTGTTAGGATCGACGTCACAGTAGAGATCAGTGGTTAAAACAGTCATCGGGTTAAATTAATCATTAATTGGTAAACATTCCTTTAAAGCTGAGTGTACGTAAAGTTATACTTTTCATTTATTAAAGAAAAAAAATATTTAGGTATGGGAACATAAAAAACAGTCAGCAGCACTAGGCTGAAACTTGAATTTAAAATGAAACAATAAATACAAACAGTGGTGGCGCCAGCGGGGAAGCCCCGTCAGGACTGGACTCCTCTGTCGTCCGACGAACGACTAAGTTGTCGGATCAAAAATTTAAAAAAATAATTTTCCTATCAAAATAACCTTATTTTGATTGCCAATCCCTATAATATTGTGGTCAAAAAACGCATTTTCGACCATAATAAGCCATAAAAAAAAAACTCTGTGAACACTATCAGGGAATTGTTTTATTCCGAGGCTTCGTCGGCACCTTGGTTCGGACCGCTCCGACGGACACGTCGGACCACTCGTCGGTAAGTTTCTGGCCCCACCACTGAATACAAATAGCCTTGACAGACACAAATTCAAGCATTATTTTTAAAAATTACAAGAAGAGAATTATACATTATTAAATATGTATAAAAATAGATTATATATATAGGAATACTTACTGACGTTACAGGTAAATCCCGAGACACACATCGGACATGCACACGTGAATGCCGCACAATCATTTTGCACAGCAACACACATCCCGCCATTGTCACATGGATTGAGAGTCATACACGCATCAAGTTCTGTACTCAAAAAATATAACAATCCACTAACATTTAATTTCAGATATCACATTAATGTTATTGCTGGCGTACAGTTATTCAAGCGTGGTTAACGTGTAAATTTGGAGTGCGAATGAACGGACATGGATACGCTACAATAAAGTTTCCGGAGTGTCAATTAAAATTGACAAATAAGAGCAGAACAAGACAGAATAAAAGATTTTAAAATTATTTACATATATGGCATACGGTATTTTGTATTTTTTAGGGGCGCCGATCAAGGATTTTTAATTAAGGAGGGGGTGGGGGTACCAAACATTTTATTTCAGATGGTTTGAATCAACACCTACCTAAGACCTACTATGTAGGTATGGTCCCCCTCAAGATGCGGTTGATAAACTAATATTTTCAGAGGTCTTAAATAACAGTTTTTATTTAACCTAAATCATAAAAGTCATGAAAACATACATCAAATTTTAGGGGCTTCTTAGCCTCCTCTAAATCCTTGTCTTATTTTGTATTTGCAATACTTTTAAGGAAACTAGGCCTAACAATCTTCGAACACAAATCTAACCCAACGGAGACCAAACCCGAGACCAGCCCACATTTCAGGTCCCACTGGAGGTGGTCTCGAATTGAAGGGCGCACTGTACTCTCGTAATCTTACTTTGATCACAGAATTGTCCTGAGTAGCAAACTGGACACGAACACGTATATTCAGTGCAAGATCCAAGCTGGGCTATGCACGCTGCCCCGTTTTCACACAAATTGTTACTGCACGCCTCTACGACTGAAAACCAAAATCAATCAGGTTAAACCCTGTTCATACAGGAGGTAATATAAAAACAGAAACAGTCAACGTAAACACTGATTAGGTGACAAAATAAAACACGTAGCCAGGGGCGAACGAAGGTTTTCTGCCAGGGGCGCAAATAGCCGAATAGGATTATGATCTTATGGTGTGAGGTTGAGAGAAGATTCTTCTTTAAATTTAGCCATATTAAATATTCTTGTCTTTTAATGCTGCTAGAGGTAAATGACTCTTTCGCAAACCCAGATCCGTCTCTAGCAGTGAAATGATAACTGGATTTGCCTGTCGCCACAAAATTATCTGTATCTTGTAAATTAGAAAGAAAAACGTCACAAAATAACATATGTAAAAATGCTAATATTGTAATTCTAGAGTTTGCAAAAATCTTTCAAAATTGTTTCATAATATACCAGTATATTATTATTCAAATTAATTTAGCTGCGTTAGCACTATATATAAAAAACAAGTAAATATATAAATAATAATAACAGTGCTCCAATAAGAACATGTCAACGATAAGTCCCCTTTTTCAGTTATATGAAAAAAAAAAGTGTCTGGGCTTTGAGCCGCCTCCAAACCTCTCCAAGCGAGTAACACCAATTAGACCATGGAAATAGGAACATAATATCTAAGCACTGTTATTATTATTAATAATATTATTTATCTAAGCAAACCTATTTGTATATATATAATGTATTATGATATGATATGATATAAGATATGATAATAAGTAATTAGTAGAGCTCCGCATAGTACACATAGGAAAATTATTATACGAAGATTAGATTTAATGCTTGAAAACATAGGCAAATAACATTGGGAGTTGCAGTGATGACGTTACGATTGGCTTATAATATAATATAATATACAATATCAAACTTACCAGTTTGGCATAACTGCCCTGTGTGGCATCCTGTACAACTGCAACTGAATGAGCAAGCGCCTTCCGTGTACTCGCACTGCGCTCCATTTTGACAGGTGATGCCATCACATGGATTCAAATCTGATAAAAAAAATATTATAACACACTTAATAGACCTTTGTTATTTAAATGATAGATTTATTATCACCTAACATTGATTATTTATACCATTAAATGGCAAATATTTAATTTTCGATTTGCGTCGACACCCATGAAAATTCATTTTGCCCCATTGCATGCTGATAAGCATGTTTTCCAGCGAATAAATTCCTGGTTATAAATTGACACCAACCAACAATGCAAAGAATAGAGCAGTCCATCTTTCAACTCATAAAAATATTCTATTAATGTATGTACTATAATTATTATTATTATTACTGCTATCAAATAACAAATGAAATTACTTACATGTCTGGCACTCAGGTCCAATGTAGCATGGCGGACAGGTGCATGATGGAAAGCTACATGGATCAAATCCCTGGATGCAAGTTCCTCCATTTTTGCAAGTATCTTCTTTGCAATCACTCCGGGCTGAAATAGAAAACAGAATGCCACAATACAATAGAAACACAAACATATTAAGGCAACACCTTAGGGATAAAAAAGTGTCCCAGTTAGAGGGGGAAAGTAAGGCGATAGATTCGTTTAGCACAGTGTATGTCTTGTAATTGGCAAGTAGTTAATTGAATGTGGAAACATTTAAAAAATATATAATATAATATATATTTTATTGCTAATTTTTTACCGCATACTTTGCCCAAAATATATTAAAATAAGAACGACAATACACACACACCCACACACCCCCACCCTCACACACACACACACACACACTTTCAGATGTACAATTTATCGAATTTTTATAGCTCTGTATAATTTTACATAAAAAGTTTCAGCAAATCTAAAAAAGCCTGCAAGCAAAATATCGCGATTGCAATTTCAACAATCAGGCTTCGACAAAATAATGTCAACGGCCAATAGTATCTTTATACTGGCCTCCCTCCAATTGAAGCCGACTTTTATAAGGTCTTTAATAGCTTTGGTCTCTAATTAGAATAATCAAGATAAAAGACAGTTGTTGGTTCGGAACTACAGACAACGGACCTTTCCGCTAAGCTCCGCCCCTTGAATATTGTTGCTAAGGTCTCACAAGTCGGCAGTGTTAAAACATACGCGAACACGTGCGTTTGTGGGACAACACGTGTGTTTGTGAGACGCGCGCGTATTCATAGCACTGTTCTGATTAGTCAGTTGTTAAGTTTGATTGACACTCCGGAAAGGTCTATTAGTCTTTAATTGGAGGTGGTCCTTAATTAGAGGGAGACTTGTACTAGCTTATTATATATTGTACCATTGAAGTTTTTTTAATTACATATTGCCTTAAACTTCTTTTTCTTTTTTTTCCGCTTTGTAAACAAGTAAAACCAACCACAGTACTTGAATACTTATAGACATAAATATACCTATAAATACATTAATATCAACCCCGGCCACGCAAATATAAAATCTTAATATAACAAAAAATGCATACTGAATCCATATATAAATACAAAACATGAGCAAATTTACTTTAAGTATGTTACAAAAATTTGGCAAACTATGAAGTGACGTATGTGGTGGTAACAGTAGCGGCAGTTTGACGCAGTGGTTTGTAAGGTCGGGGTTTCGAGTCTCCGCAGTGCAGATTCGCTTGTGTCCTTGGGCAAGGCACTTTAGCTACATTGCTTCAGTGCGCCCAGCTGTATCAATGGGTACCAGTAAACTGCTGATGACTAACCTGCGACGGACTAGTGTCCCGTCCAGGGGAGTACAACTCTCATAGATAACTATATCTAATAACAATCTTATTTCATATGCTTCCTTAAAGAACCCGCTGATATTTGAAGGCGTAGGGGACCTACCTATTTCACACTTTGGTCCACTATAACAGTCAGCGCACAGGCACACGTATTGATTGCACGTTCCTTGAATTGGTAAACATTGGCCACCGTTCTGGCATTGGTGGTCGAAACATCCGCTTATAACTGTTTGAACGAACAAACACAATTATTTATTAGAAGCATTGGCAATAATATTAAAAATAATATAGCGCAAATAAACGAGGTCTCAATGGACTAGAGAATAGGTAAGAAGAAAATAAAAAAGACTAAATAATTAAGCAAGGGGAAAAAATTAAGAGCACCAAGCTAGCACTGAAACCAAAGTATGGGATTAAAAACTGATAATTATACCATTATAGATAAAACGTGCCTCCGACTAACCAACTCTGGGGCCTATAAATATTGAAAATGTCTGCAAGGTATTTTGTACCTCATATTCCGAGATCCAGTATCAGGGACCATTAGAAAAGTCTTGATTCCAAAAAAATTGCTACAATTTTTTCACTGAATAGCTGTCCCCGACGCAGTGGTCAATATTGATAGGTTAAAACATAAATATTATATAGGAAAAAAGTTTCTTACGGGTTTCGCAAAGTGGTCCAGTGTAGCATTCTGGACAAGCACACGATTTTTCTGTACACGTATTTCCTTTACGTACACAAACACCACCATTCTGACAGTTATGATTATCACACGGATCTGCTACAGCTAATTGATAAAAAAAAAAAAAAAAAAAAAAAAAAATTGGTCTAATTATAAAAATCATTACTGTTATTGTATTAGGTGCAACTCGACCTACTAACACGAAAAACAACATTTAATATTTGAGTTGATTAAGCTGCATTCACAATAATCTTGCCACAAGTCCTTTATTTAATTTTCTCATTCTGGAAAGTACACCACCAACGAGAAAGTTAATTTAAAGAAGGAATAACCTAATCCGAGAAAAAAAAAATCGAATATGGGACGCCAATTAAATTAAGTATGGCGCATACTAAGTGCGCGCCATACATTTGTGAAAATTAGGTTACCTTCATTTTCAAAACTATAACGAGTCATTTATATTAATTAAGCTTACATTATTCTTCATACAGTAGTAGTATTATTTACATACTCTTAGGTTGGGTGGTATTTAATATTTATAATTTTGTCTCTGTCTGAAAATCATTGAAACTAAAATGTCCCATCGTAGTCTCATTTAAAGTTGATAACGTTTTCTTACACTCTTAAATTAATGATTTAACGTTGTTAGAAGTTTTTGCAGATTTCCTTACAGATGGAAATGCTGCTTGGGGGCGCAATACTAAAATTCATAAAAGGAGCTTACGGAATTCACACCGATCGCCAGTATAACAACCAGAACACGTGCACAGGAAAAAGTCACAGCTGCCCTCTACTTGTTGGCAAACGCCTCCATTCAAACACCTATTAACTTCACACGGACCAGTAACTATGCAATGTAAATATAATTTATAAAAGTACCGGTAGTTGACATGGTAAAATAAATTAATTCAGTTGTAAATGTTAGTAACAAATTATAATTACACAGCAAATTTACAAACCCGGCGAGGTTCTTTCAATAATTATTTTACTTACATGTTTGGCAAGAATCACCACTAAAGCAATCAGGGCACAGACATTCGGTAGAAATACATGAATTACCGTCAGTGATGCATACGCCTGTATTACATTCAACATTAGCACACGGATTTGCAATATCTGAAAAATGAAAATCAGAGCAATGTAAAAGTTGATGCTGATCGCTGCTTCTCCTTGAAGCCATGTGCAACATTATTTTCTTTTCATTTCTCTAAGCCAAAAAAAAAATCTCAATATGAGGCTAAAAGAGTGTTGTTTTGGTCGTGAAAATACAATATAGTAAAATAATATTTATTGCAATAAAAAAAAATGAATATTAAATATATATATATATATATATATATATATATATGTGTGTGTGTGTATATAT
>NW_022732216.1:164022-164977 GCF_011630105.1 Anneissia japonica
TAATTTTTTTCATTTTTTGCTTCATTATTATTGATAATATAGGCCTGCTGAAAAACAACAATACTGTGGGAAACGACGACTATATAATGTGTACATCAGTATAATATGTTCTAATTAACAATATTACGATTTATTATTAAAAAAAAAAATATTTTTTAGTATCTCTTACCTTGACAAAGGTCACCGCTGACGCAGTTGCTACAGAAGCATACAAATGATTGGCATGAGCTGTCACGCGCGCACGTTCCACCATTTTGACAAGGGTTCGGATCACACGGGTTCATGTCTGTCAAATATAAATATAAATATATATATATATGTATATATATATATACCTATATATATATTATATATATATAATTATATATATATATGTATATATATATATATGTATAATCTGTTCCTTTGCATCAACATCATCATTAATATCACCATCATTCAATATTATCATAAATATCTAAATAATATCATAATATATAATAATAACTAAGCGTCTTCGTTTTTTGTATTTCGAACAACATAGTAAAAGTAAGCTAGAAATGTGAGCCTATCGTAGGCCTGCCACTTGTTTAGTTAGATTATATGCCTATTCTTAAAGTTTGGCATGGACGACAGGAACATAAATACTTTCATAAGCATCTTCTTCAACATTATCACCATCCTCATTATCATCACCATAATCCCGGCGGCGATTATTTTTTCCGTACGAAACATTTGCATGAAGCTCCACTCGGGCCGTCTCGGATTGATTCGACTCGAGTTTGATATACGAACAAGAGCAGGCACTTTGCAATGTCGTGACGCTCGAGTATTCTATTACCTTTACTGTACTGTTCTTTATTTACCTACGGCAGGCCTATAAAATCTTACCGATTTATGGGATGTAGGCTACGCCTGTAACTAACTGTGAGCTTTTTGTATGTTTGTTATCAAATGTACTACAACAACAACAACA
>NW_022732216.1:165753-175097 GCF_011630105.1 Anneissia japonica
GACAAGGATTGCCTTCAGATAGCTTGAAAGCCCAGATGCAAGTTGTTAGAAATGAACCGAGATGCTCTAATAGCCTAAAAAGGAATGGTATTAATGTGTTATTATAAATGAAGGCATAATTGTGCCTTAATGGTGGTTGGATGTCGCAGGTTGACATAGGTTAAACAATTATCCAAAACCGCGGCCAACTAAAAAATAAAAATTTTCACAGTATGTAACTCAAATTCAAATAGGGCCTAACACTTTTTATTATTCGTGCAGCGAAATCAAATAATACATATGTCGTTTTTTAAACGACTCATTATATTAGAATGGCAATGTGTTTTTTTCAAAATCAGACAGCGAGCAGCAATCTTGTATCTTAAAAGTTTTGTAGACGTTTATCTTTGGTTGATGACCTTTTGACCTCCAGAATTGCGATTTTCGAATCGAGTCAGTCGAGACAACCCGAGTGGAGTTTCATGCAAATGTTTCGTACGGAAAAAAAATCGCATCCCGGCGACGTATCTAGGGGATGAAACACGCCCCCACCCAATCTCCCCTATTAAAAATGTTCAAAGCAAAAAAATCACGCTGAAGTAGATAAATATCACCTTATTTTGCAAGCTAGTGCCCCTCACTTAATCATCGACCCTCCTCCCCCCTCCCTTCACCACCGCTCCCCACTCCCTCATTTCAAGACTCTTAGATACGGCACATCACCATCATTATTCAAAAGCACCATCATTTCAAACGCCACCCTCTAATAAAAATCGTCGTTTCTGTTTCGCAAATATAGCAAAAATAGAACTAAACGGATTTATGCCGTAGGCATAATCTTATGATTATCATACAAATAATTTTACTTACATTCTTCACATTTGGATCCTGTGTAACACGGAGGGCATGAACATGAGTATTCTGAGCAGGTACCAGCCACTACGGTGCATGTACCGCCATTTAAACACATACTATCCTGACATGGATCAATCACTTTGAAAAAAATCAAATATGAGCAACGTAAAAGTGTGCATGTTAATCTGTATATTATTTTACTTACTATTTTACTTTATTTTACTTATTGAATAATGATACTACTGAAAATGATGAGGGTGATGATGATGACGGCGACGACGGGTGTTGATGAAGATGATGGTGCCGATGATAATCATTTTGACGACGATGTCCATGAAGATGATAATACGATAGAAATGATGATGATAATGATAATGACGATTGTGATGACAAAATCGACAATAAAAAAGTATTATGATAATAAATGATAACCTAAATATCGATGGTAATAATCGTCACTATCGTCATCAACATCAATCCACTATCACACCAGCATCAACAGATGGAAATACAGACAAATTCTACGAAAATATATGACTGGGCCTAGACCTCTAACGTCCAGTTACCTTGCTTAGCATTAATAGTTATATTTGTGTATTTTGGCGTAAACAGTGATACGTGGTCAAAACAACTAACGACAGTAAAGTCATTATTTTTATCCAAATTAAGGTGAAATATGGAAATCATAATGAGATGGAGACTCTTTGCTGATGATCTTTGTTGTTACAGTTTTTCAGACCGGTAGGTTTCGAATCCCCAACGTTAGAGTACTGGGTTACCTCATTGTGATTGTAGGCTTTGAAATAAGCATAATTATAATATAGATACCATAATCATTTTTTTTTATTATTTCTGTCTTATAAACATAGCAAACAGACATAAATTAGGCATGTAATACTAAGTTTATCATACCAGTACTAATTTCTTACTTACATTCTTCACACCTAGATCCCGTATAACATGGAAGGCAGGCACATGAGTGCTCTGAGCAAGTACCAGCCACTACACTGCAAGTGCCTCCATTTAAACACATACTACCATCACAAGGGTCAATCACTTTAAGAATAAAAACCAACATGAGATTAAATAACAACAGTTGAATAATATGTGATATGGTAATGGTTTTCTTCGTGTTGATGTATTATGTTGATTAAATTTCTAATACGCAATTATTGGAGCTCCGCATAGTGCACTATAGGAAAATTATTATACGAAGGTTAGATTTTATGCTTGAAAAAAATTCCTGAGGGCCTTAATATTGAATTTGAAGGAACTTTCTTCGGGATCTAATTACCCTTGTTTAACGGAAGTAATTTTCAATTACAGTTCAATTTTTATCGCGGTGCAGTGCGGTGATGAAAAATTAGGTTTTTTTTGCACACGAACCTAAAAAAAAAAACCAAGCCAAGCGTCCACTATTGAAAAATTATTGGACTGTGGGGGATAGGCAAATAACATTAGGTTTATAGTGATGACGTCACGGTTGACTTATAATAATAATATTAATAATAATAATAATAACAATAATAATAATAATAATAATAATTATTATTATTATTATTATGATAATGATGATAATGGTAGGACTCTAATATAAATGGATTTGATGAAAATAGTAATGATGATTTTAATAATCATAATCATGATGATGACAATGACAACGACAATGCTGAATGTTGATGATGATGATGATGATGATGATGATGATGATGATGATGATGGTGATAATTATTATGACGTCAATATTGGTGGACGCTGATAAAGTGTTCATAATACAAATAATACGATTGATAGATAAATTCGTGCTGGATTTAATATAGGCCTACTGAATCATTAATTATTGACTGAATAAATTGTCGCATTCGCTTGACAGGATTAATTGGCTTTAATAATTTCATTTTTTTTTTTTATGTCAAAAATTATTGTATTGCTCCGCCGGGCACTCACTGCGTTGTATGACGATCTGTGAGCGCTAAACCCATATCGTAACTTGAACTGAGCATAAACGTATCCAAGGTCAAATAAAGCTATGTTATGTGTATGGTGGCAGTCTGAACTTTTCGTCATTGAAAACGATCCGTTGCGGGCGCGTTGTGGCGTTGCGTTCTCCATAGAATCGCATAGGCCAGCGACCGTCGAGCGTAGTAAATGCCCGGCCTTACACGTGAAATTAATATTACTGTATATACTAAAACTAATACAAATACAAATAAATACAAAAAAAAAAAATTAAAAAAAATGCAAATAAATACCGATAAAAATAATGTAAAATGTTGTTGATGGTATTTACCTGGTGTGATATCTGGTATTTGTGTGTGCCAGGCATGTGTTACATGTTGGGCTATGTGAGCCTTGTATTCAAATTTTGAATAAAATGTGCTTGATACTAAAAACAAAAAACAAAAACAAAAAAACTAATACAAGTAACTTACACGTTTGGCAGAGGTCTCCGGTGTAGCAAGGCGGACAGAGACAGGTTGCCGCTGAACACAATCCAATCATCTGGCACAATCCGCCATTTTGACAAAATATGTCTCCGCAAGAAGTCACAGCCAATGCTATAATCAAACACAAAATGCTTTGCAAGTCACCAGCAGTTCGTAAATTTCAACGTTAATATCGTTTTGTGTGGGCTTATACCTTTTAACCTCTGAGTCTCACTAAAAAATCTCTTTTAAGAAATGTTTGTCCCTTCTGTTTTCCCCCACCATTGTGACAAACTATTGCTCCGCAAGAAATCACAACCCACGCTATATGGAATAAAGCAAATTATATTTTGCAAGTCCCCATCAGCAAGTAATAGTTCAACGTCACTCATGTGTTACGGTAAAAGCTCGAATAGAAGCCATGTGTGCTTAATCTCGAGAAGAAGCCCATCTCGAAATGAAGCCCCCTTCTTTTGTTTACAAAAGTAATCTCAAAAAGAAGCCCATCCAAATGTTCTAAAAAACAGAAGCCCAGGGCTTCCATTAGAGGTTTTACGGTATGTTATGTTATATTGTAATTATGATTATGTTATGTGTTACATAATTATGCTTGTATGGGAATGTTTGCTCCCTAGGGTCAAAGACAAGCTCTTGTGTGAGCTTACCATTTTTACCTCGCTGAAAATAGTTTTTTTTTTTTAATTATAATGGATTTTCCGGGAAACAATAACAACCTGACAATCAGAACAGATCAAGGAATACACGCTTGTCCAATGAACACACATGTTGTCCCAAACGCAAGTGTTAGCGTACGTTAACGCTGTCAATTTATATGACCTTAGAAACAGTATCCAAGGGGAGGGGCTTATGGTAAACGTCCATCATTCATCTACGCTTTAATGAATATAAGGTCCTAAAAGAGTTTTTACCTATTTCGCAGTTAGTTCCAGTGAAGCACGAAGGACAGGTGCAGCTGTAACTATTGCAATCACCAGCAACATTCTGACAATTACCACCATTTAAACACGGGTTGGATGTCGCACACGTAGTAGTGGCTAAAATATATGTTAATATAATCAGTAAAACTATTAGTAATTTGTATCTTTGTGCTTGACAAACTAAAGTTATATTCAGTTCGTAGAAACACTCTACTACGGAAGCTTATAGTGACCTTCCAGATGTTCAGATGACGAGATCCAGGATCTTGTCATCTGATCATTTTTTCTAAATGATGTATACATAACGAGATCCAGGATCTCGTCATCTAATCATCTCTTCTAAACTAAAGGATGTACACATGACGAGATACAGGATCTCGTCATCTGACCATCTCTTCTAAAGGATGTATACATGACGAGATGCAGGATCTTGTCATCTGATCATCTCTTCTAAAGGATGTACACATAACGAGATCCAAGATCTCGTCATCTAATCATCTCTTCTAAAGGATGTACACATGACGAGATACAGGATCTCGTCATCTGACCATCTCTTCTAAAGGATGTATACATGACGAGATCCAGGATCTTGTCATCTGTTCATCTCTTCTAAAGGATGTACACATGACTAGATCCATGATTTCAACATGTCTACATCTTGTAGAATAGATAATCAGATGACGAGATCCTGGATCTTGTCATCTGACCATCTATTCTACAGGATGTAGACATGACGAGATCCAGTATCTCGTCAACTGATCATCTCTTCTAAGGGATGTACACAAGACGAGATCCGGGATCTCGTCATCTAATAATTTCTTCTAAAGGATGTACACATGACAAGATTCATGATTTCGTAATATAATCATCTCTTCTAAAGGATGCAGACATGACGATATCCATCCATAGTTGGATTTCTTCTAATTTCTCATGGTGACCCAGATTAAAAGGTAGCTAAGATGAACCCCCTACTCCATAATATTACGAACAAGAGCCTTGTAAATTTTGGGAATTATTTGTAGGGTTCTTGCATTGTTCAATACCGATAAATCAAAGAATGCAGGAAGCATTTATTTAAAACATAAACATGAATATTCCAAATTAATTCATTATTAAAAGTTACACCAAGATATTTTACATGATCAACTCTTGAAATTGCAACATCTCCAATAAAAATATGTAATAGCATTGTGTTCATGTTAGATCTTTAAAGAAAGAGTATGCAACATTTATTTAAGTTAAGGGGAAGTGTTGAGGGAAGTATACTTTTTGTAAGCACACTCGCTAAGGGATCCGGTAGTCCTGTAGATGATAGTGTTGCTTGTAAACAATAAAATTGCGACCTGTGTTCTATCTTATCCTTACACCTAACATTTGAGCTGCCACCTTTATCAATTGATAACAGAGAGCTTTCGATTTCTGCGACGACGCGACGCTCGAACGGAATCACTCATGCGTGACTGTCCTACCTGGCGTCGTCGTCCTACGTTCTCTGCATACGTAGGTATTTGGCCAAATTGCGTTCCAGAATCTACTCGACAAAGCGACCGTAACGTTCTCGCATTCGCAGATAACTTTTAGTGAGTCATTACGTTCTACGTCCTTCCGTCGTCGTGCAATCTAAATCTCGTTTTGTATTGCTACTTAACAGAATATTCCTAAATGATAGAACTTTTCAGAGTGTAAACTAAACTTAACTGCCAATCAATATACTGTATATTAATAATGATTGCACTTAGGAGTTCGTATTTATGTCGTACATTATGCTCCTTACACATTAAATTAATATATCGTACTAAAACAAATGTAAATGTCTTACACGTCTGACAAAGGTTTCCGGTGTAGCAAAGCGGACAGACACAGATTGCTTCTGAACACGTTCCAATC
Organism: Anneissia japonica; assembly: GCF_011630105.1. Taxonomy (NCBI): domain Eukaryota; kingdom Metazoa; phylum Echinodermata; class Crinoidea; order Comatulida; family Comatulidae; genus Anneissia; species Anneissia japonica. The sequence continues at coordinate 171,839 of NW_022732216.1, forward strand.
ATCTGGCACAATCCGCCATTTTGACAAACTATGTCTCCGCAAGAAGTCACAGCCAATGCTATATAGAATCAAACACAAAATGCTATTTTGCAAGTCACCATCAGTTCGTAACATTCAACGTTATTAATGTATTGTGTGGGCTTACGCCCCTTTAACCTCTGGGACTCACTAAAAATACTTTAAGAAATTTGTCCATTCTGTGTGCAGATTTTTATATTTTTTTTTCATCTTATTGCATATAATTTTTATATTTTTTAATACGGTTTTATATATTACAAATTGATCATAATATAGCCTAATAATGACCCACTCAAAGGAAATTTTATATTTTAAATTTTATTTTTATACGTGTCAAAAATATATTAGCGATCCTAATTTAAGGAGTAAAGAAAAAAAATTGAAACAAAATATTTGATGTACCGTCTTGGCAGAATGATCCGGTGTAACACGAAGTACAAACACAACTGAAGCTGTTGCACTGGTTTGGGTCATTCACACAAATACCACCATTTAGGCACAGTGTCTGTGATACGGAGCACGGTGAAAGGGCTAAATGTGACAAAATATATAACACAAATGTTATGCATAAAATAATTTGGTGTCATGAAATTTGAAATTGAGTACGATTTCACTCTATGGTCAATGCTTATCATTATTAGTAGTAATATTATCATCACCATAATAATCAATATTATTTTGTGTAAATATAAACAAATGCGTTGGATGAAACACTGATCGTTTAAATCATATGGATGTGGACAAACTGGAACTGGCGGAGGCCTAATGTCATAACGAAAATTGCAGACTAAATCTTTTTGTTATGGTTCATTACAAAGTAATACAATACTTCATCAAATATCCAAGATCATCTCAATTAATCAATTCATCATTAATCACGCACGCTCCTACAATGAGTAGCTTTCGATTTTCGAGACGACCTTAACGTAGAACGGGTTCACTCATCCATTGCCGTTATGCTTTTTTTTGCACAACGTAGATTAGGGTCAAACTGCCGTGTCATAGACGACAACCAGAACTTCATTACGTTACAGATCTTCTTGGGCGGATGCAGAGGGTCCGGTGCAGAAGGTGCGATCGCACCCCCTAAAATGTATTAAGAAAAATAATTGTTGCATTGTATTGTTGATAAGAATTACCGTTAAGATTTTAAAGGTATGAGAGTGCAATTCCCAGGCACCACAGGTCCTTATTCTCAAAATGTTCGAACTTCAGCCCCAACAATGGTGGGGCTCAATCGAAATCTATATAGTATTTACATTATTACGGTTATTACCTGCCTCGCAGTTCGTTCCAGTATAGCATGTAGGACAGACGCACGTGTAACTACTGCAATCACCAGCAATATTCTGACAATTACCGCCATTTAAACACGGGTTGGAAGTCGCACATATAGTAGTGGCTAGACGTTAAAATATACGTTATTATAAAAATACTGGTCATATTCGTGTCATGATAAACGAAATGTTATTTTTATTACATGTTAAAAAGTCTACGCTCTAAAATACAGGTGTTTGTGGACATATCGAAGTTGCTACTATTGTTCTTCATCTCTTTTTCTTCCAAATTTCAGCGACCATTTTCATCATTTTTAAAATCTACACTTTCCTTGTCCTGTCGAACTGTGCTTCCAAGTTGTTGCCAGTTTTGAAAACTTACTAAACCTCTTTTTGTATTGCCCACATAAACTGAAAATGCCCCTAAAAACAATGGACTTTTCCAGTGGGGTCTATCAAACTTTACGACTGACCAATCATATGTTGTTTAATATTTGGTAATACACGCATGCTCTGCAAAGAACTTTACTTGCGAACAAGGTCTTCCCCATCATCTATATTAATAACATTATACATAAATGAAACGAATACGTACGTATGGTGCAGTAGTCTCCAGTAAAACAACTCGAACAAACACACGAATAATCCGAACATTGTGAATTAACTACGCATGCTCCATTGTTTTGACACTGGTGATTACTACAAGGGCTAGGAACCGCTGAAAAAATAACCAAAATGAATTATGAATTTCTGAATAAAGCATTTTATGAAACATGAAATTTTCCGTGGAATGTGCCACCAAGGAACAGTTAAATTACATTAATTAATTACAGTACAACTGTTCCCTGGTGATGGTCTTCACCATCTGTGGCTGTCTTTAGGTCTAACTTAAAGACTCACCTCTTTAATCAATAGTCTTCATTTTTTATTCCTTGTTATTTTTTTAAATGTTGCATTATTTACTTATGATTTTGAACTTTGCTACTGCTTCTTTTGATTTGTTTATTTGAATGCGCTTGGGTTAAGCATTGATTATAGCTAACTGTGGGCTGTGGTGCTTGAGTATGTGGGGTACAGTGCCCCGTACCGCTGCTACCACCTGCTACTACTGCTAAGGTTACCGCTACTGAGGATACTGCTACTGCTACTACTACTTCTACTACTACTATACGACCAGTGATTATAAAAAAAATATAAGGCGCACAACCTGTCTCGCAGTTGTTTCCAATAAAGCAGGACGGGCATGCACATGTATAACTACGGCAGTTTACAGCATCAGGCTGACAAAAACCTCCATTTAAACATTGGTTTGTCGAGCATACGTTGATTGCTACAACAAAAAGGAGGAAATTGTATATCATTTTATGAATTTTCAATATAATTTTTTAAAATTACTTTGTTGTTATTAGTATTATGGTAAATCATATGTCCAATTATGAAGATAAAATTGTATAGGATTGCATTTAGGATTAGATTTTTTTTCCCGCTGTGAACATCAATAGTAACCCATGAAAGTCCGAAGAAGACTTTTGTTGAGTGGGGTCGTTCTGGGAGGTGATGGGGCACTATACCAGGAGCAAATCCCCTACTCTCCAAAGAGTGTACAGTACTGCGTTCATTAACGTGCACGTGGGTCATATTGCACACGGGACCAACGACTTAAACGTCTCATATGAAAGGTAGTGCGCTATTGAAACTGTTGAAAGCCCTCCAACTGAAACACAAGAGGAGCAGCGATAAGAGTAGAAGCGGGGATGGATATCCCGAATGAGCTGTTTATAGGTCTATTGTCAAAAATAGTTGCCTTAGATGGCAATATACTAACGTGATTCGCAGTCTACTCCATGGAAACAAGTTAAACAAATGCATGTACGAAGCGAGCACGACGTGCCATCGTAGCACTGTCCTCCATTTTGGCATGGATTTGTAAAACACGCGGCTAAGGCTGTAAAGTAAAAATAGTC
>NW_022732216.1:175428-178064 GCF_011630105.1 Anneissia japonica
GAATGATATTATGCAAACAATTCTGGTTAGACACATTGCAGGGTCACACATTATAAATGTAATTAACACGTATTTGATAAGCATGTTTTCTAGTAATTGTCTTAAATATATACATTATATTATAACAGACTTCCTAAACAAAACAAACTACCAATGGCGGATACAAAGGAGACAAAGAGGCACCTACGGCCCATAAGGAATTTTGTGATAAAAAAAAAATCATGTAGGTCTACTAACTGGATTTTTACTATTTTCTTCATATTTTTACAAATGTCCATCTATGATAGATAAGTATACATTGGTGCTCACAACAAAACTAAATTTCTAATATTAAACTTTAGAATAATTTAGATGAAAGATCATGATGCCTAGACACGCCCCCGGAACTCACAGGGGAAGAATTTTTACGTGAAGTGTTCTGATTGTGATGCTAAAGTGTACCGAGAGGTGCTATATTTTGTATACAGGTACAACATTTCAACATGAGCTTTTGTCCCAGCGACACAACCGACGATTGTTATCATTAATGGATGTAGGCCCTAATTGTACGGTACAGTAGTACTGTACTAGGATTGAAAATAAAAGTAAAATTTGTTTATGTAAATGGCGTTGCTGTCTTTCTGTATAGGCCCTATATCTTAAATTGTGTACACAAGTCCGATTCAGAACACCTAGTTCTGCAGCCCTTATTATGTAACTACTTACTACCACTGGATAAATCATGCACGTATGCACCGTACCTAACGGTTCGTTTTTGTATGAATCGCAGGAGCTACACAGACAGTTGTTTATAATGTAGATTCCTTTTAGCGAATAATCGATTCGCGTATACAGTAATCAATTGTAGTTGCTGTTATTAATTGACCTGAACAGTGGTAGCGCGCAGGGTCACCGACGAGCAGGTTAACAGCATGAACCCCCTCCCCCATTTATACTCTTGGGTAAAGAGTGGCAAACGTAAGTAAAGCAAATGCGTTGAGCGTCAGTCTCGAACTCCCGATCTCACGATCAAAATCCAACGGCTTACACCCTGCGCCACAAGCTCCCACAAACGGTGAACATTTCGAGAAAACACGACTGGGAAACATGTAGGCGAACATAATTATAGTAAAGGTAGACATAATGTGACATCAAATGTAGGCCTATCGTTATCATGACATGACCGTATTTTTTTTAATCATGGGTGAAAACAGACGAAGATAGGGAAACAATTTGCTAAACACAACTGTGTCATCTGAACAACTACAATTCTTTAAAACATACAAAAATATTCGCAAAATTTTGTTTTTGCCAATGCCCACGTACCGGTACTAAATCTTTCTTGGTATCAGGATACAGGCCCGTATAGCTAGGTTCATCCAAGAGTGGGTGGGGGGGGGGGGGGGGGGTTTCTGGGCATGAGTTCCATGGCAGTCGAAGCCCCGGTAGGGGTCGGCGAAATCCCCAAAGCAAGAGGATTTTTGTGCTTTATGGGCCTAAATAATGCTATAAAAGCAGATATGTTTGAAAATGTCTGTGTCTCGGTGGGTCTGCAGTGCATTAGTTGGGTTGGAGGACTTATTTGGAAAAGTTAAAGAGGGGTTTCGCCAGAAAACAGGGAGTTTGCTAGAAAAAGGGGTTCTCCCGAACCCTAACCCCCCTCCCCTCTTGGATACGGGCCTGGGATACAATGCACTAGTAAATCTTTCGAAAACATATTCCTATAAAGCAATAGAAATATATGCACGCACGTTTTTGTGTGATTTTTAAAACTTTGATTAACTATTTGTTCAGATTTTTATGTCGGGGATTAGTTTAAATTTGTTTTGATATACAGCATAATATTTCATATCTGCTTCACAGCACGCAGGATTATATGGTGTTTGTTATTGTCACTGTTTTTAACTTCCCTACAACAACAAGCTATGTGAACATCCCGTATCCTTTGAATGTACCGGTATTTAAATGTATAAATCTTCAGTCAGGTATTAAAGTACCGGTAGATCTAAAACCGCTCTTGAGTGACCAGGAACTACAAAAACATGTTCTGAGAAAATATTTCAAAAGCAAAAGTAACACGCACTTTTTTTTTTAAAGTTTGTTCAACTAATGTTGATCAGGTTTTGGTATTATATAGTTATCGTACGTTAAATACAACTTAGCTTTTTAGCTTTACTTCACTATAGGTTGGATGAATTATTGTTGTTATAATATATTTTTTTTTTTACATTTCCATACATGTTAGACCTGCTTTAAGAAAGCATGATAATATATTGTTTAATGTTAGTGTTAGTGCCACTTGATCCACCACTGGACACACCCCTTCAAATTCCTTCCCTCCGGGTCATTGGTGATCCACGATTTTCAAACAATTCGCCCCCTGATTAGTCTTCACATCAACGTCAACGTTCTGTCGTCAATCACTCACAAAATACGGATGGCTCATTAGCCGACCATCGTGGGCGACGAACGGAATAAAGAGGATGAAAGATGCTGTAGACTTACATGACTGGCATTGAATGCCTGTGAAGCACGCAGGACACATGCACACAAAATCGAGAGTACCACCGGGGTCTGTCGTTGTCGTGCAAACTCCATTATTAAAGCATATATTAGTATCGCATGGGTCTAAAAAAAAAAAGAAGAAATTGTTCCAT
>NW_022732216.1:178157-181433 GCF_011630105.1 Anneissia japonica
CAACTGACCACTCAGTGTCACCTAAAGCTTTCGGTGATAGATTGTAGCGATTTTCTGGATATTCAACAACTATCATCTTGGATATCCACTGACAATCATCAGGCAGTCTCAGTCGTTGGTTGGGTAGGGTGGACGAACCCAGTGTATGCTCAGCATTAAGTCTGTTTCCCACGCGAATCGAAACCGTCGGTTCGCTTCCTGAGCTCTGGCTGGGTGCGCATTTGTTTTGCTTCACACGCAAAATGTAGAGACAGTTCGAAATACTTATTTTGCTGAAGCGAAAAACGCCAATAGAAATGTGACTGCCATGCGCATGAACCTACGCTTTTGATTTGCGCGAATAAATTCACCTAGTAGAAACAAGAAAACAGTCTTTAGGCTTACAAGTACTTACACGAAGCACAACGGGAGCCGACGTGAGTTGAAGGACAGGTACAGGTGAATCCGTCTTCGGAAAGTGTACAAGTACCGGCATTCAGACACGGTGATAAACTGCATAAGTTAACTGTTATTTCAAAAATAAGTTCAATAATAACAATACTTAATATTTACTAATATAAAAAGTATGAAATGTTGTAAATTTCTTGCTAACACCTTACGGGAGATAACTGGACCGGTTTACCTGGTAGCTCAGACCCTTGGAGGAAAAGCAAGTTAATGTCGAGGTAGGCCACAGCTCGAGCGCTTTGAGACTTCGAACTTCGGTATAAAGCGCTATATAATTCTAACTTCATCACATAGTCAGAATCATTTTTTTTTTCAAGAGATAAACATGAATTCATAAATTCATTGCGAACGCACTCAAGGTAGGGACACATATTTGGGTCCGCGCAAAGCGCTGACCCCACAGCCTCACTGCTGTTCTTGTTCTTGTTACCAGAACTTTAAAAGCGTCCAGCGTCGCCAGTTTTGAACGGACGTGCAGGTAAATTTGTACACATAAACTAAAGGTGATTTCCAATAAACGTTCATCGCCCTTTTTTTAAGTTGGACCCCAGTGTTCACCCTACACCTACAAAACAGAACATGGGTTCAAGCAAGGACTGTATGTTAACTGCCATTACTTCTACTACGGCACGTTGCATGAATGCGCAGTCGGTTAAGAATGTGTTCAAAAGGACTTAGTTGTGAGTTCAAATCGCGTCTCGGTATTCATTTTTTCCCCAATTTTAAGATTTTTTTTTTCAAATATTTTAATTTTGTACAAAAAAACATTCTAATTATTTAAAAATGTCTATCTTATTAGCTCTTCCAAAAAGCCCAATATAATAATTTGCACCCGTACAGAATTTAAGCGTGGAGGAACGCGCGAATCGGTGAGCGGTAGCTCTTGTTTTAAGGGGTTTGGCCCCTCCCAATTTTCGACTGCAATGCAATTTCATAAATCAAAAAGATGCCTGAAAATTGTTAAAAATGAAATACATAAATGACTCAGGCTTTATGTACAGCCTGACACGATGATGAATTTTACCGTAAGAGTGTCATTTCAGCCATCTAGAATGACTATTTCCCCAAATGTTTGCACCTCAGCCCCAACCATGGTCGGCCTGAGGTGGGTGTAGACTCAAAACTGACCTCCACCCACCACCCACACCTTTCAAAACAGAACTGCGCCCCTGTCGAGGCCTAATTGAAATATTATACATTAAAAACAAATTATTACCCAATAGTAAAAGGTTAACAAACAAAATACATGTCATGTGGTTAGCTAAACATAGGTCATGCCAAACACGTAAAAACCGTCATTACATAATATAGTCATATCAAACTTTAGATATTTTCATATACGAATTCCAACGTCATTGTGCGTCCAGTGGTGTTCCGAAATTTCGCAACCCATTTAACATTTCGACCTGGTTAGGATTGTAAAATTCTTGTTTTGCCATGTCCCTACAGATTACAGTACCTCTTTTCAATATTCTCAAAACAGTTACAGTTGTCAATAAGCACAATCTACAATCTACAATTAACCAGGTATAACAATCATTGGAACGCGACGCATTGCAGCCTCAAGCTGTACTATGATACTGTAGGTATTTTTGTATTGTATCGTAGTTATACGGTTGTCAGATTCACTTTATAATCATTTGATTGTTTACCTGTGCCCCGCGGAGTCTTTTTGAAGTTTTAAATCACTGAAACTTCCTCAACCATACACATTAGGTTAACCATGACAATTAGTAGATTATTATAACTGTTATTGATATAATTTGAACATGTAAATTGAGTCCAAGTTATGTATATTGAATTATATTGTGCTGCTCAAAAGGAAGTTTATAGTCAGAGATTATAGTACTGTACAATCGGTATGTTTTGTTAACAGCTATACACGAATAGATAGATAGACCGATTGCCTTAGGCTCTATCAACGCTAAGACATTTTCTTTGAAAAAAAAATGGTGTATGCTCGCCCATACATAGGCCCTAATCATGATGTGCCTATATATGGTCACAATGTGATGTCATCATTATCATAATATTTAGGCATGTGACATGTTTTTGTCAAACAACATAATGTGATAGTCTGCACATGGATTTAGACTATTTCCCACCTGCAATGAAACGACGCGGTAAACGTTGGAACTTAAATTGAGAATTGATTTTTGCATCTTAACACGTAATAAAAATAAGAATCATATGATGCAGCGCATTGAATCATTATTAACTGCAATGCATTCCTTCTGTTAATAATCTAATACAGTATTCCACTTAAGATTTAAGGGAAATAATGATTTCCAGAATTCATCTTAATTAACTTACTAGTTTGACAAATGTCACCCGTGTAATTAGGTGGACATTCACAGTCACCAGATGAAAGGCACGTCCCTCCATTCAAGCATAGAGTGTTAAAGCAACCTGGTAAAATGACATAGAAACGAGAATCAGGAAATGATAACCAAACAAAAATGACCCAATATTAAAGGGCCGTTTACATACAACATAAAATGCATTAAATGCAATATCAGTAAATAATCTTTTATTCAATTTCTTGACAGTAACTCATCGAACTTTCTTAATAATACATAACCTAACAAAGAATCTCTGTTTAGGGCAATCTCTTTTAACTTTTTTTTTGGTGAGTCGAATGGCCGAGCGGTTAGCAGGGGCGCCGCAAGCTATAGCCACAATATCGACGCTCGCCTAATGGTTCTGGTGGTAGAACAAGTCTTCTCAGATAAGGACTATAAACCGTAGGCTCAGTGTATACAATGCCATGGCTCGTGTGCACTATGAGAACCAGTACACCCTTCGAGACGAGGATGGGGATACCTCTGT
>NW_022732216.1:181458-192376 GCF_011630105.1 Anneissia japonica
GGAACATTGTAGGCTACCCTGTAGCTTTTCAACGAATAAAGTCCTATAAAAAGTCATTGTGTAATAAAATGCCTCCGACGGGATTCGAACTTGCGAACCAAGGCGAGCGTCATAACCACTAGACCACGAAAGCTTCATGGTTGAACAGGTCCAAATAACCGTCGGGAACATTGTATTACACAATGGTATGCCTCAAGGGGGCGTTCGGCCAGATAAATCTGGAGATACGGCTAGAAATAAATATGCTAGAAATAAATACAGTATTTGACTTCGAACACGAATGTGAAAAGGTATTTTAAGAATCACGTTGAATCTATGACACCTTTACTCTCTGCTGAGTGGTGCGTCATTCAAAACATTTAAGTTAAGGTACAGAATCATTAAAATAATTAAAAATCGTTAGATGTAGAGAGTATGGCTCCATAAACAGTATATCCAAAAAGTAAATATATGATAAAACTGATGTATAAACAGCGAACGTTTATCACAATCCTGTAAAATTGAATTCAGGATCCTCTAATTTGGAGGCAAGCATCATAACTACCAAGCTATTAAACTACACCCCTGACAATGAACATTTTAAAAGAATCTTGGTATCGCATCTAGCATAGCCAAGCCCATCGACTGGGCCGTATTAGGAAATTGACGTTAACTATTGCGTGACTGTGGACACATCTAACAAGTTTACCTGTGAAGTCGCCAGATTATCAGCGAATTCCTGGTTTTCTAAGAGGTGGGTCAATGATTTAACGAAAACAAGTCTATCGCGCCTCGTTTGATAAATAATCGGACCTGGATCGCTCAAAATTCACAACTCGATGACTGCAGCCCTATATTTTCGGTCATAGCAATTGTTGGTCAAACAAATCATCCAAATAAGGTTACAATTATCTTTTAAGACCTAATTATTACAGTATAATAATACGACTATATCAGATAATAGAGTCTAAAGGCATCGTCTGATATATTTCCATATTTCTACAGATAGCATACCGTACTATACTTCTGCAAGACTTAGGCCAAGAACTCAGGTATGAAATTTACTAACAAAGGGTACCCGCCAATCAAAACAAAGAAGATTCCATTCGTCTTTGATGCAACCCATCATCATCAACCGCGCGTGTAATAATACAATACCAACTTAATTTTTAGGCTCCACATACCAACTTGTAATTCATTCATAAAATTGTTGTACAATCTCGTATCTCTTGATATCTATAGTGATTGTCATCGACCAATCAGCTGCATTTAAGCGATTCAGTTGGGCTTAATGTGTCGATACTTATATACCACTGATCGAAAATTCTGAGATTTGCCATTTGCAAATTTCTTTAAAAGGTATGTTTGAGACGAAAATCAACGTTTATTGATCATTTAAATTAAACCGTTACGTCGTTATTTAGATACGTTTATTGATCATTTAAATTAAACCGTTACGTCGTTATTTAGATATACTGACAGTAAATTACTATGGTATATTTATATCCTGAAATTTAACCTTATTGCATGTTTGAATTCAACGTGAAAAAATATAAGATTTTTCCCTTTTATAACCCTCTTATGACATTTCCGGATGCCAAACCACAATTATAATTACCATTATTTAAATTGTTGTAATCGATAAGCCCTATGCATAGCATAATGTCAACAGCAAAAATGCAAAAAAAACAAGCTATAATAGTCTATACGATTCTGGATTTTTTAAAAACATGTTTTATTTCAATTTTATTCCAAAGGAAATAGAATTGTTGGCTAGGCCCCCCAGCGGCCATAGTGGACATCATTATCACATGAACCTAATTCCCCCTCCTACCTCTTATGCGAGGCTTATTTGGTGGCCGAGCGGTCGACGCTAGTTGGGTTTGAACTGAGGTTTTCAGATTAAGTAGCAGAAACATTACCGATCGGCCAAACACTTAGCGTACCCCAGATCCCATTTTCCCAAAGCCTAAAACTTGCATTCATTAATTAGGTTTCCATCTATTCCGATGTAATTATTCTGGTACAGTAGATTCAAAGATACTGCATGAAGTGATATAGCATCTAATGAGTTTAGTTGTGTTTTGTGAATCTTCTCTATCAATTTTGATGTAAACATAACAAATCATTGGACAATTTGTTTTCAAAATAAGAAATATTACGTTTATAATTGCAAGCAACTGAGTATAGTGGTCGGTTGATTTCTAAATAGTTTTAGCTAAATGTGGATGCATAATAGAAATATGGCTCCGTCCCTACCTTGACCAACAACGCCAGAGATTGCAGCAGCCACTAAAATGACTCCGTGAATCGTCAGGTCCATATTGCCTTCTATTGCTCTAAACAGTACCTATCGTGAATGTATCAAACACCAGAAAGTTGCAGTCACCGGTCGACTGCAGCGACCGAATGAATAGAGCAAGTTTGTACCCGGCAGTACCTTTTGAAATTAGCTGCCAGTGGGTCACAACAATGACACTTTATGCTTCATTTTATCTTACAAATTCGAATGTTTACCTGTAGTTCAGGCCAATTAAAGGAGGCGAATCACAGCTAAAAGACACACAATTAGTAATAGGCTGAGTGATTCAAAAACATGACAGTATGTACAAATGACTAAATATATATAAAGTAATTGCGAGAGGTGCTTAAACTTATCTAGGTACGTCATATGTATATATGCATCTTATCTCGTTATGCAATATTAAAAGGACAACATTTTGCAAGTGGCCGTCATGATTTGACTAATTTTAGTATTTCCAGTATATTTAGTTTAACCCATCATCACTTTATGTAGGCCTACCCTGTCGGATGTCAGTCCATCATGTTATGGAATGCGCGCGCAAATGTTAAAATATTAATTTGTTTTTGTTTTGTTGAATGACTCCATGTTACATTATACCGTACCCAGTTGTGCAATTTTATTTACAGATGTTGCCGAGTTCTATGTTAAGCCCAAAAGCATATTATACGAATTTTGTATGAGGCACATGGAAAGGGCTTAAAGAGAAAAGGGGGTTAGTCCCTGTGTGTCCGCTGAACCGTGAAGATCTCTAGGTCCCCGGTACAGTTCCCATCGCTGCTCCCTTTATGTTTCAGCTGGATGGCTAAAGTGCAAGTTATAGCGCACCGTCTATCGGATGAGACGTTTAGCAGCAAAAATTTCCTTCATGTTCCAACTATGCACACGCTGTGTATGATTGATCCTGTATTATATCATATTTTTATACTGCTACTTTATTCTCAATATATTAGGGTTCATTGTGCAATAGACCTTTCCGGAGTGTCAATCAAACTTAACAACTGACTAATCAGAACAGCGCTAGGAATACGCGCGCGTCTCACAAACACACGTGTTGTCCCACAAACGCACGTGTTTGCGTATGTTTTAACACTGTCGCCTTGTGGGACCTCAGCAACAATATCCAAGGGGCGGGGATTAGCGGAAAGGTCCATTAATTTACACTGTAATATGATATTTTTACTCAATTTTTAATTTCCCAACTAATTTGTCTATATTGTATTTAAATTGTCTATACTATATGGTATTTCTTAAATTTGTATGTATTTTATAACTTATAACTTGATAATTCTGTATTTTCATTTATATTTTCATATTGATGTTTGATATTGTAATCTTATTAGCAATGAATTTTCTCAATGTAATTTCCATTTTGGACAAATAACTTTAAATTAAACTGAAATCCAATGACCAGGGGAAGAGCGACTTGAGCAGTTTTCTAGATATGTGCGTTATATAAATCATATTAAATAAATAATTAAAACAAAACTAGAGCAATATAGAACGGTATTGGCTGAAAACTGCAAGTATTTATACTGAAGCTATAAGTAAACCTAACTACAAACAAACAAAGAGGAGACGTTTAACGTAAATGAGTCAAGTTTATCCAATTTAGAGGCAGAGAATGATAGCGATACTTTTATACTGTACACAGAACTCATGTTGACCAGAAAATTGCAATTTCCCATCGACGTTTTCAGTTACAAATCTTCACAAACTTTCCACCTTTCCAATTACTATATCAAAGAAAATTGTTCACATGAACTACGCTGCTGAATAAATAATACGAAAGTTTGGACAGAAAACAAGATATATTGACCCAGTTTTACAAAAAGTGTTGATTAACAAACAGGTCTACCCGCACCTTATCCAAAAATTATATTAAGGTTTTGTTCAGGTTCACCCTTTCGATATAATGTGCGGCCTTCGATATACGTATGTAAGGGTTACGTGCATTCTCATCGCTGTAAAAAACACCATGTAACGTAAATAAGCCCTATATCATTAGTGCCCCCATTTACTTGATTGGAACTGATTTTTGTCAATTATTAACGCTATTAATGGCTGTTTTCGACTGCACCTTCTTACATTCCAGAAATTTCTGACATTTAAAAAAATAAACCGGTTAATAATAACGTACAATGCATGACTGTCGGAATGTGAGCAGATATGATTAAGTTCATCATATTGATAATAATTAAAAGAAAAAAAGTAGATTTCATGATGGAAATCTTAGACGCTTTGATGGTACAGTAGGCCTATATGCTGAAATGTTGTTGGAATTGGTTAATCTCTATAGATAATGAGTTTTTAGAGAGATTATAAATATAGCATAAAGTAAACTAAATGCGAGGGTAAAATGGTATAAATCACTATTCTTTTCAACTAAACTTCGTTTTTCTGAAACATCAGTCAATGCAATGGTTGGTTATGGAATTAAGGAGTTCTTTATTCACTGGCCATTGTGTTGCTGTAATTTAATACTGTGTGTAATTATTCAACCATAGTTTTATTTCTTACAAAAGTCTGGAACCGTTAAAAGAACTTAAAATAGATGAGCAAATGTCACTTGAATTTGTTTTGATAGGCCTAAAGAAACTTTATTCAGCTGTAGCAATCATCGGGTAGCATAGCTCTCAGCGAATATTTTCCTGTAAATAAATACATTGTGTAATAAATGCCTCCGGGACGGGATTCGAACCTGCGACCTCTCGCTGTCAAGACGAGCGTCATAACCGATGTACCATTACGTCCTCCTTTATTCGAACACCGTATTCAATACCTTTCTTTGATTATTTATAGGGCCTATGTATAATTTAACAGTGTTAACGGCTATCTTGATTATTATATGTTACTATATATAGGCCTATATATATGTATATATACACATATATATACATATATATTTATATACATATTTTATATATATGTATATATATACATATATATATATATAAAATATGAAGTCAAACAAAGTTCTGTATCTCTCTCAAAATAAAATATTTATTGTACTAGTACTTTCGACTATCGGTCATCATCAGGAACTCTGATAATATATCTGTCTCTTATACAGACTTACGTATTTATCAATAATTATTTTGCTATTATTATCAAACTTATTATCTCCGAGCAAATTATGAAGGACATAAAATTTGTATTTCCAACGTCAAGTCATTATAAGCAGGAAACAGTTAAATTCTCTGATATAAATATAGATGATAGCTGTCTCTTATACACATCTAGATGTGTATAAGAGACTAAAACAAAATAGCCGTTAACACTGTTAAATTATATATGAATCATCAGCTAAAGGTAAATACGGTGTTCGAATAAAGGACATGATGGCACATCGTGTAGCATAGCTCTCAACGAATGTTTTCATACAACTACATACATTGTGTAATAATATGTAGACGGGATTCCAACCTGCGACCTCTCGCTGAAGTGAAGACGAGCGTCATAACCATTAGACCACAGAGACTTCAAATAACCGTTAGATACATTGTATTACACAATGGTGCGCTTCGAGAGGGCGTTAAACCAGATAAATCTGGAGGTACGACTAGACATATATAGTAACATATAATATAAATCAAGTTAGCCGTTAACACTGTACGTAATGATATGAAAGAGGTAAACTCTAAACCGTGTTGTGGTAATGCTGAAAATATAGGCCTGATAAATACATTTTAAACGTTAAATAAAAGCAATCTGTGAGTTAAAAAATAGGTGCCCCAACCGGGATTCGAGCTCAGGACCTTTTACTGTATGCAGACGCCTTAACATACTAGACCGTTGGCCTATGTTTTTGAATAAATGCCCTAAACATTGTGTTTAGGGGGAAGAGGAAGTATGCAACACTTAGAGAATAGAGCTTCCTATAAGAACATTTCTGGGGATACACCAATCTTGGATTCAAATTCCGTTAATATATTATTAGGCTTTTTTTCCAGAGAAAATCCCCAATGAAGGATTATGTCAAATACCAAGTGTAATATCATGCAAATTATATATTTATCGTGTAGTATGTAATGCTTTGGTAATAGTAGCAACGTGCATTTCCAGATTATCACTCAAACCTATCAATATAAATTGACAAATAAGAGGGACAGAAATAGCGCGTGCGCACAGTCCTTTGATCTTTACAGTGGCATCGACAATCCGATACTAGTTGCGAGCACAGACTGTCTATACCGTGCCATATGCTTTTTAGTGCTAGTTACTATTTTATTAATTTTGGGTTCTTCGCAATGTCTGGTTTCTTTTGACGACGAGCTTGTTAAGTGCTTCTATAAATTACAATCTGATTCGCGAAAATTAATCAACAAAATGAAGTGAAGTTATAGCAATTGAGAATTTACGATTCTTATTTTTAAAAATCATGTTCTTATATAACATTAAACTTTCATTTTGACAATGTTTCACTAAGGTGCACAAAACGAACATTTGAGTAGATATAGAAAATGTTGTTTATTTTTTCTGCGATGTGAGTCTCATGAACTAAACTAGGCCACAACTTCGGTAAAATGACTGTTGATGACAACGAATATAATTTCAGTCTAATGTTTGTGCAAAATATCATTAGGCCTTTGTAATTACCGTAATTACAGCATTATTTATAATTTAGACCCATAAAACACAATTCCTTTGGTTTAGGGTGTTTCGCTGACCCAACTTTTACCCTGGACCCCATGCCCAGGATAGATATAGAGAGATAACATAAAATCACTAATGAAATTTCCTGGCAGGCTACCGTATGCTTTACAGCTAATTTTTAAGTATTTTGTCAATTAATCAGAGTTATCCGCGGTTATAATAATACAATAAAGAATAACTGAGTGCAATATTACACAAATAATGATAGACTTACGTATTTATCAATAATTATTTTGCTATTATTATCAAACTTATTATCTCCGAGCAAATTATGAAGGACATAAAATTTGTATTTCCAACGTCAAGTCATTATAAGCAGGAAACAGTTAAATTCTCTGATATAAATATAGATGATAAATCACATGATATAAATGTTAGGCCTAGTGTAAATAGTGAACTTCAACACCGTTGTGACTGTTGTCCTCACTGCTACTACACCGATTGTGTATATATAAAATAGGCTCACAGGCGGGAGCGTGTGCCTATGCCCTGCCTTACTGCATTATGTTTACTAATGAAGTATCTACATATAGGCCTATGGGAGTTTTGATTCTGTTATCAGGAATGAGTAGTGTTGTATTTTCTATGACTTTTTGTACATTAATAAGGTACTTAAAGTCAGACTCCGGAGGAAAAAAAATTTGATATGTTGTAGAACCGATTTTTCTAAGACAGGAAAAAGTTGTTTGACGAAAAACTGGGGAACGGTGAACGAGCTACAGATTTTTGAATATTTAAAAACTGGGGGAAAAGGGGGCGTAACCGCCCACTTTTACACCTTTTCCCCCCAGTTTTTAAATATTCAAAAATCTGTATCTCATTCACCTTTGCTCAGTTTTTCGTCAAACAGCATTTTTCTGTCTTAGAAAAATCAGTTTTACAACATATCAATTTTTTTTTTCTTTAAGAGTCTGACTTTAAGATGATACCTGACCCACCATGTACCTCCACAGGATTTACCCTTTCAGCCATCATTAACTGCCAGATGACAACATATTGTCTTTGCCCCTGAGGGGGCATAGACACAATAAGAGATAACAGTGCTCGAATGATGTTATAAACCAAAAGACCATCAATTAGACCAACTAAAACTGAATATATTATTAGATCAATAGACATATAATATCGATTCAAGTGCTTTACTTGAAATCGAACTCATCTATTTTCATCAACAACATTGGTTGATTTTAAAAAAATATGAATTATACTGACACTGGTAGAAAATATGAATAAGACCAAAAGCAAATATGATGCTTAACAGGATTCAATAAATCGACCGAATTAAGAGGGCAGCCTTTAATTTAACAGATACCGTACATTAGTAGTTAAACCAGGGAACAGTGAAATTACATACACAATTGACAAGCGGTCACCGTTGTGTACAATAGTAGGTCAGGTAAAAAATGTCTTCGATACATAATGATGAAACTTAAATTAAACAAAATTGGCAATAATATCATATAGATCTTATAACGCTCTTTAAAATATAAAATTATAATTTATATAACATTTCATATATTTGTCTCAAAACATAACAGTATGACAAATTTTAAATGTATAGGTGGAGTTGGATATAATATAGATTTTTATATAACCGAGTACAGTATTACATTATTTGACTTAACAAAAAAATGGGAATGGTTTTGCAAAATCAATATATTTTTACACGTTCAGGGAGAAGGGAAGGGTATCGAAAAAGAGTACTGTTTGTAAACTTCAAAAATGTTGATAATTGTTAACGACCCCTAAGGAACAGACAATGTAAAACAAAGTCCAAAGAAACAATATAAGCCATTGTGATTCTATTCTGTACTATTCTTGATAATTTACTAGGGACGGTATACTAATAATGGTATAGTCGTCCATTATTTGTAGCGCATAGTCAATGTCTCCATGCGCTCCTTTACCCCCCCAATGTCAAGACAAAAAAAAAGAAAAAAAAAAAACCCAAGAAAATAGCAAAAAACAAGAACAAGAAATATTAGAAAAAATTGTGAAAAAAGATGATTATAATATGATAATTAGAACTTGGTTAGCTGAACTTAAAAAGCTCATGCAGTGTGTCCTAATTTGATATACTTTTGGGGAAAGGCTAAAGTTAGACACTATTACATTCGGGAATAGTGGAACAATAATTGTCAAAACGAAAAGAACGATGATATTAAAATATCTAAATCAAAACTAACAGTACCGAGCCTTATCTGAACTAAAAGTAATAATGTTTTTACTACTACGTCAGAGAGAAAGTTTTTATAATAATGTTTGCACTTAGGCCTAACTGTTTAATTATTATTTCTATTTATCAAAGCGAAACTTTTATTTAGAAGCTGAGCGTTACGCAATCTAAGTGGATGAGATTTTAATTAAACTATCCACTCTGTTAAAGAATAGGCATATAAGGTAACATTTTGCAATGAATATGTGGCGTATGTACACTGCAAAGTAATAACGCAAAGCAATAAATTTGCTGTTTTGAAAACAATGTCCTTTTTCTGAAAAATCGATTTCTGTGCGACATTGAAGAATCTAATTCTGACTTTGAACATACTTCGCAACTCCTTATTCTGAACCTGCAGCCCAATAATTGCGTCATACCAACCACATATATTAATCGACGTATGATATCTCGACTCAAGTGCCATTTTTTATTGCGTCTCACCTTTTCGACCAACAATATTGCATCCTTTCTGTTTAATTTTTATTGACAGAAAATATGAGTAAGACCAAACCCAATCAGGTATTATTTCACACGATCCAATAAATCGATCAAATTTGAGAGCAGTCTGTAAGATAACACCTACAATAAATGGGGAAAAAACGGCAGTCACGTTGATCTAGACAAATAGATACGATCTAGAGTGCATACAATCTATTCATAGTAGGTCAAACAATTTGTTATTTTGTGCGTGTTCCCAATAATGTTCGTCAACAGTCTCAGATGCAACCACCACAGTTAATCTGGACATGTAGCAGTCATTAGATAAATTCTAGCAACGAATGAAATATTGATTGTGATAATTCTAAGGAACAGGTTTTTACGGTAGGTATACATAAACATATAGATTGTTGCCGATGTATGTCGGGCAGTCTGCCGACATATTCTTCTCCACTCTCTTGGAGCTTCGAAACGGTGTCATCTGCTGATTTTTTTTATTGGTGGCAGCCTGAACGGATTATCCGTCTGGACGATCCTCACCCACGTGCACCGCGCGTCTTGTCGTCCCATTGTGTCTTGTCGTCACATTGATTTATCGTCAGAGTCGCTGTACAAGTAAAAAAAACAAATACCTACATTGTGGCAACCAATCTAAACTTAATTTAATCGGCCTATAAATGAAAGTCGGGCTAGCACTTCGTAGATGACCAGTGGCGTCGCCATCGTCAAAAAGATTGGAGGCTGGGGGTGGGGGAATGAAAGCGAGAGGTATGGCAACATTTTAGGTGGGAAATATGTTTTCCATAGCCGACCGGGGATACAATTTAAGATAAAAGATAAGGGGAAATCAACACATTGCTGGTATTGATCGTGATAAGCGTACCCATTCCCCGCCCCCGTAGCGCCGCCAATGTAGATAACCCCAAATTTACATGATTTCTAGATGTCACTAACAACTTTTCTTCCCGATATTAATAACTAAGGCTTGTAATTTCACACTTTTAATTTCCATAATCAAAACATTATGATCGCAAAATCATAAGTCTTCTAAATTAATTTCAGATCGGGGGCTGTTCAGTGACAGAATTAGTTTAATTATTGATTAACAGGTAAATTACTATCACAATCCAAAAATGAAAAGCAAATTATTGTATTTAAACAACTACAGAATATGTTTTACTTGCTGGTCTACCTACATATAAACAAAAGTCACTAGTACCCTTTTCCAAACGATGTAAAACGAGCTAAAGACTATGACCACATCACAGAAATTCTGTATGTATATATACACATATATATATATGTATATATATATATGTTTATAT
>NW_022732216.1:192512-201165 GCF_011630105.1 Anneissia japonica
ATGTATATGTATATATGTATGTATATGTATATATATGTATATATATACATATATATGCAATAAAGCAACAACTTAGGTTGGTTTATATAACTGAACATTCAAGAGAGACAAAAAGGAACGCTAGGAATTATCGTCAGAGATTGAATTTATAACAATAAGTTAATCATGAATAATGGCCATGAAGCGTATTCTGCAAAATCTCTCACAAAGCACAATTTAACATTCTGAGTGAGCTCTTTATTCTACAACCTCTGTTTTTTTTTAAATTATTTATATGCATTTGATCATGACACATTCGGATAACAATTTGCATGATTGTATCTTTAATCATGATATATTAATAATAAATGGACTAGCGCTTTTAACTTAAAGTGACAAAGCGCTTTACATCGAAATGAACTAATATGATTTGGAAGTTACAATTACACTAAAACGTTTAAAAAATAAACGAATAACAAATATAAATAAAAGAGACACCGATAATTCCATAATATAGAGCAATAATATCTAAATAGGCCCATATTAGTATTGTAAACACAAACGCACTTGTTTATCATGGAAAATCTGCATCTATTCAAGGTTCTTCAACTTACATCTGAGTACAATATATGCAACACTTTTAGTCAGAATGAGGCCATCAACTTACCCTGGCAAGCAATTTCCATGAGCAATGTAATTAACATTATTTAAAAGCACTTAGAAGATATATAATTAGCAAACTATTTCAGAATAATAGGCCTACTTTTATGCATTACAGTTAAACTCCCTAGATTTATTACGTATTTAATACGTTGTAAAAATGGTCAGTTTATTAAAGCCATAATATGTTGATCTTTTTTAAGACAAAAAAAAGGAATGTTTGACGAAAAACTCGGGAACGGTTAATGAGACACAGATGTTTGAATATATAAAAACTGGGAAAAGGAGGTCGTTATTTCGACATTTCCCACAGTGTAAAAAAAAAAATCAAAACCGTTCCCGATACATTCGTCAAAATTATTTTTGTCCTGTCTTTTGTTACAAATCCTCTGTTTAATTCTGAATTATTACTGTTGGGATTTCAGTACAGCAATGCATCACGCGACATGCTTAAATTTAGAATATTAACAAGCCTTACCTATCAATCATCAACGTATCATAACTATTACACTGCACAATCTTTCATAACATTATCAATTCTTATCATCATTATCTTTGTTCTGAGCTTTTGTCATTGAAATACCATATGTATATGTAGATATATTGTTTTAATAAAACAACAGGCCTGTAGGTCTATTGTTAAGATTGCCCCACTTTGTGAAGAGTCTACAGGCTACACGGCAGTAATTAAATATTATTATAGGACCTTGTGTTATAAAGTGTGATGACAGCAAATATATATGCTACATAGCATAATCTACCATTGACATAAATTAAGTACGGGCAAAACTGCAAACAACGGTGCCAGCAACTTCAAACACTGATCAAATATTTAAGTACCATTTCCAGATCTTAATTAACGAGCAGCTCAGTGTTGCTGAGCGGATCATTGGTGATGTATCCTATTAAGTGACGGGTCACGACTCACGAGTGTGATTAAAGCAATTAGGCCCAGAACCCAAATAAAATCACAGTTTAGGCGAGACGTTATAATGCGAGATTATATACACAGAAACCTGACGGAAGGTGATTATTGAGAACGCTTCAATAATCGGCATTGCCTCGAACTGGTAAATTTTCCATATTATTTAGGCCTGCCATATTTCTAGTTGCGCTAGTCAAACTGTTTACGTGTTTCTCATCTGTTCTGAAATTTGACATTGCTGTTTTTCTACGTTGACATTGTTGATATACGGTAGCAGATAAGAGACTACGATAAAACCAAGGTCTGCAAAACCATTTTCAATATTCGTTTCAAGTGTGATCAATTTAACAGACGTAATGACGCTTTATTCACCGATTACAAGTGTTGTAACACCAGTCTATCTAATCGTCAACTTGTCTTTCTTGCTGAGTATTTGTGTGAAAAGAGAACCCTTGAAATAACTTCATTTTTGCTTTTGTAGCCATGTCCAGCAAATGCTAATCTTCGTGCCCTCAAAGTTTCGTGATACAGGTCCTTTATTTGTAACAGGTTACTGTAGTAAGCCATGTCCAAGTAAGCTTGTATAACAACCATCGATACCTCTCTCTAATGTCTTTGTCAGAGTCCATGACTCTTCACCATACTCTCAATGGTCACCATGCTCTCAATGGTTGCATGGGAAAAATCTCATTTTTAAATTTTGGTATAGCCAGCTTTTATCAATACAACAGCAGTTTTGCCGTATAAGAAACATATCAGCAGGTAATATGTAAGCCTAAGCCAAAATAACCTATATTTACAATTATTGTGTTCTATTTTTTTGTAATTTTGTGGACATTAACTTTTAACTGTCATTTCATTTTCTTCTACTTGTTATATTTTCAGAATACTGAGGCATAGGGAATTGATTAAACTCATAAAGGAGGTTATTTTGCATAATTAAGGCGGTTACTTTGCTGATAGAGCACCATTTATACGCAGAATACAAAACACCACGGTATTGGACATTTAATTACAAATTTATTTCAAAACACAACTAACAGCAAAATGATTCGCTACAGAAGGACAGTTCAAATTCAAGAGACGTCATTATATCTTGCTCACATATAATGCGCAAGCGCACCTCAACCTTTCGTGACAATGCTATACTTTCTTGATGAAATAGACACGAAGATGTACACCACCACTTGGAATTACATTGTAACATTTATTTTGCATTGATTTAGAGACTAAACCTACTTAGTGCCACGTCCGTGTTCCAAATTTCAGATAATCGGATATTTATACTGACTAAATCAGTTCGGGGAAAAAACCTGTCAATATAATGCAACCGGTTCGTTATAAGAAGACAGTAATGAGGCATAACTAACGGTTCCTTCGATAGTATAGACGACAGAGTGGATATAATAAATCTACCATTAGTACAACGTAGCCGGTGAAAGAAGAGCAGGACAGTGTTTGTACGCGCCTGTATCCATATTATCGGCTTGGACGTAAGCCATATAAAATATCTTTTCTAGTCAACCAGCAAATATAAGTAATATTTGCAGAATACAGTACCTCGTTATACAGTGGACGACAAGTTTAACCAGCGATATGTATACGCAGGATGGTAATGGCTCCCTACTTAACGTTGGTACTCCAACAGCAGGTTCTCCAACTGGAAATGTTACTGACTTCACACAGAATGCAGAGGGTTCAAATTTAGCGTTTACGGTGCCGTGGGCAATTGTCATTTCGATCGTCCTGTTTTTTGTATGTGCAGCGACGATTTTTGGGAATTCGCTGGTGATAGTCAGTTTTTTGAGAGACAGCAGTATCCGACAGAAATATGATAATTGGTTTATTTTTAATCTGTCTATAGCAGACTTTTTTGTGGGGTGTATATCGCTACCCCTCAACTCAATATGGGTCGTAGTCGGTTACTGGCCATTCGGCAAGGGTGCATGTCAGTTTTTCCTTTTTACAGACTATATCGTATGCTATATGTCCGTTGTAGCCATGACTTGCATTACGTTGGATCGCTACTGGCTTGTTACCATGGAATTGAGATATTTCAGGTTTCAGAGTTTGGGACGAGTAAGCATCATGATAGGGACCAGTTGGGCGATTGTGGCAATATTTTACTCTATAACAGTATTCAAATGGACAATATGGGTAGACGAGGGCTGGGTTGATTACAGCCAGGAGTGCGAATTAGAGGCAATAGATAGTGTAGTTTTCAACACAATTTCGTTTGTTATAGAGTTCATCATCCCATTCAGTATTATTGTCGGCTGTAACCTGGTCATTTATATCAACATTCGCCGACGGTCAAGAGGTCAAGTCAGCAATGCTCAAGTCGAATATACTTCGAAAAACGGCGTAAAACCTAGTAATACTCGGTTACTGACGAAGCACAGACGTGCAGCAAAGAATTTAACGATTTTAGTTGCAGCATTTCTTATCTGCAGACTTCCTTTTTATATCGTTTCGATCATATCAGCAATATGTGATGATTGTGTTGAAAATACTATTTGGGAGGTCGTGAATTACATACTATGGTGCAACTCAACAATTAATCCATTGATCTATGCAATAACAAAACCGGTATTCAAATCAAATTTCAAAAAGTTATTATGTTGTTGCTGTAAACGTTATAACATGCATGTACCTAGCATTCAGTCTTCAAATCACCAAGAATAGCCCACTCGGAAGAAATTCCAGTTGGGTCCGTCTGGTGGTGATTTTGGCAGTACACATGGAGACAATCTCCTGCTCCTTACCGAATAGTGTATCCCTACTGCGTTCTTTTAAAGCCAGGCACAAACTGCTGAAATATTATATTTCACAAGTGTCAATACTAGCAACGGAAAATATCATGTCGGCCGTTTTTATGTGTGATAACAGAACCTAAAATCGAGGTAAGGCTAGGCCTAGCCAGCAGCGTTGGATAGGCTAAAGTTTTCGGCGCCTACGATATTTCTTCTCACGACCTATCGCAAAATCAACATGAAAAATTCATCCGCATATTATTTTTTGTGTGGAACACAAAAAATCAAATTTCAGTCTTATTTTACATTTTTTTCATTCTAAATTCAGTTAAACTAGCAATTCCGTATTATATTTATAAATCTTTATAACATTATACAAAAATTAGATTTTTCTTAAAAATTGAAATTTTGCCGGGAATGGGGCTTTAAGACTGTCCCCAACGATAAATCGGGTCGGGCTGAGTCGGCCGACGCAGTCTGAATTGGCCTTTACCGAAGAGTTTATTCCTACTGCGTTCTTTAAAGCCAGGTACAAACTGCACCGCGCCGACGGTCGTCAGCCGATGCATTTTTCATAATAGGTCGTAACACGACGAAGCGCGCGACCGCTCAGACGGCGCCACTGCCAATCAACTAACCTCGTCGCACATTCAAGCGCTCAGCGAGCCGAAGTGGTTTCGTCGGCCGATGGTCGTACGACGCAGTGTGTGCCCGACAACGTCCACATGTCATATTGCACACGGGACCAATTTAGCTGAAACCAAGGAGACAAGCGATTAAACCGGAGACCGGGGTTAGGAAGAATAACTACGGTTCAGCGGTGATATAGTGGCTACTAAGAGTTTAACGAACTTACCTTTTCTACTTTATGTGTTGTTCTAAAACATTTTAAAATTGTATATAATTGATAATATGACAATGAAAGTTGTTTAGATGTTTTCATATTACGTATGCAACACTTAATAGGGTTAAATCTGTGCATTATATATTATATTACTATTTACAAGTGTTTAATTTATTAATGTTATAGGTATTTTACTGAACAATATTTTAAATCTTATAGTAACTTGCTTTGTATATTTTCATTCTAGCAATATTTTAGAAATAGACAAATATAAGTGAATTAACAAACATAAATCCAGTTAAATTATTGCTTATCACTAAGTACTGCGATCAGGAGCGTAACAAATGATCTCTACTATAATAACTGGATTGCTCATTGGCTGTTTTAGTGAAGCCACCGAAGCCGTGTCTCATAAGATTAAAGATATGAAATCACAGAACCCTTGAATTGGAAGACAGTAATTTAATTACTTGGGAACAACACAACATAAGAATGATGATATAATAATAATAATAATAATAATAATAATAATAATAATAATAATAATAATTATTATTATTATTAATATTATTATTATTACTATTATTATTATTTATTATTACTATTATTATTATTATTCAATAATATTAATTTAATGATGATAATAATAATAATAATAATAATAATAATAATAATAATAATAATAATAAAATAATAGTAGTAATAAACCTATTATCATTATTAATTAAAATTGATGTTGTTGATGTTGTACTTAGCGTAAAAAAAGGATGTTATGGGGTATGACTAATACGGTTTACAAAATAATTATGAAACTTGAACGTATTTAGACCACATAGCTAGGTTATCCACCACCTTAGGACACTGCGTTCGCGATACAAGTTACAACTATCGCTTTCCTTCAGACTTTCCATACAAATTAAGCACCTTAATTGCCACATCCACAATCTTGGAAAGAGCTTGTTTCATCACCATGGTGCCTGGGATTGAAATACGATTGCAATAATTAAGATAATTGACATAAATATGCATGTCTAGTCTATATTAGATTATAATCCCTATGGTATTAATTAGAGGTTCATATTTTCTTTTTTTCATGATATCGGTTTGCATCTTTGCGGCTGAATTTCTCACGACATTTAAAAACAGTTACAATTGAAAACAAAATATGAAAAAAAAATTTATTAATAAGTACAACATAATAATAATTAAGGGAAAAATGTAAAATATGAATACCAGCACAAATTATTATCATTTATTGAATAGGCCTATCTAAGAAATTAAATACATATTATGAACATCTCGATGTGTTTTTGTTTGAATTGTTGTTACCAAGAATAATACTAAATATCATCACGGTTAACGAGATAGATTTTTTTAATATTTAAAAACTGTGGAAAAGCTGGCGGAACCACACTTTTTTATCCACCTTTTCCCCTAGTTTTTAAATGTTCAAAATCTGCATCTCATTAACTGTCCTTGAGTTTTCCGTCAGACAGCATTTTTGTGTCTTATAATAATAATAATAATAATATGTCGCTCTTATATAGCGCTTCATGCACAATGCCTCTAAGCGCTTCACATTACTACCCTGGTCATTGGATCAAACACATATGGAACACATACTCAGCTCCCTGGGGAGAATTCCATAATATTGCAGCCTGTAATCAGCGCAGTTGTACAGTACAACATATCATTTTTCTCTTCTCCAGAGACTGGCATTAATTGTTGTTTTAGTTTATTATGGAATTTTACTCCACCATACAAAATTTGAATAACAAATTTAAAGGCATCATATTCTGTGATACATAGGTTATGTGATATACCTTCGTGACATATTCGACCTGCAGTAATAAAAGAATATTAGTTATTAGTTATTAAAAACTTTGACTAAAAGTCAAAAGATGAACATATAAAATAGTTGATGCGATAAGGCAGTAGACAATAGTTTAACGTACTTTTATGAACATTTTTATACTGGTAAGTTGTTTGAAATGCAGTGCAAATTATATTATTCATTTTTCGTCGTCCTTCAATCAAAAGTAAATATATTTATATACCGTACCCATGTGTTTTTTTCAGCTAATAAACGTAATAAACCATTTTGTACTTTCATCTGTGCACTATTCCACGTCGAGGTCAAGTCGTATCATAAACAAACAAATTACACAAAGAGGGCCAATATATTTTATAGTTTAATTTATTAATATTTATTGGTGTTGACATGCTACATGTATGGCGATCAAGGTTTTATTTTTTTTAAATGCAGGTGGTAGTGAAAATCGGAAAATTGACATTCGGCATAACTGCCCTTTCTAAGTAGGCCTACCCGTAAGGGTGTAGGACAGTTTCGATCGCCAACAAGTTCGGCCGCGGGATATGTCTTACATTTTCTATTCATTGAAGGACTATTAAATATCCTAATACTGATAATTATAATATAATAAATATATGTGTATTAACTTAAAAAGTAATAAAAAGACAGTGGGAAAGGCAAACAACATGTTTTAGTTATTTTCAATTCGACAAGGTAAATCTAACATAGGCGGTACACCAAACGAGCGTAATCCTAAGTTTAACAAACTTAAAATTTTCACTGGTAACTGATAAAATACGCCTATTTATTTATAAAGTAAGCATAGTGTCTATATCAATAATAAGACAAACAAAAATTGTTTAATTTCCCAATTTTCTGGATGTTAAACGTAAACTACAAAAAAATGTTAAAAATGTCCGACCAAATTGCTTTTAGATCCTAGGTTACGGTAGCATTTTAAATCTACTAGAATAAAACAATTAAAACTGAACCTGACCAATCTAGAATCTATGTAAAAAAATAACCGTAGATAGAACCTGGAATAGAAGCCCAATGGAATTAATCTGGAGAAGAAGCCCATTTCGAAATGAAGCCCTACCCCCCCCCCCCTTTAGCAATACTAATCTTAATCTCTTGGGCGAGTCGAGTGGCCGAGCGGTAAGGCAGGGGCGCCGCTTGCTACCGCCTTAACATCGACGCTGGTTCCAGTAGCTCCTCGCCCATGGTTTGGTTGGTAGAACCAAGGAGGTAGGTAGAACGAAGTCTTCTCTCGGATAGGGACTGAAAATGGAGGTCCAGAAAACCAATTGCATCTTTCGGAAGAGTAGGGGGTTACCCCAATGTTACGGTTTAATTCAGCCCCTGTCGTTGTGGAATGTTGTGAACATGTAGCTACCATGAGTAGTGCCAAAGTGCGAGCCAGCGAGTCATGCGAGCCAATGTGCGAGTCATGCGAGCCAGGGAGCCATACATTTTTTTTTTCAGGTTATCCAGTTTTGCAAACACTTAGGCCTTGCCTACGCCTAGTAGATGCAAATAAATAACACACCGAGGAGCTTTGCCTGTGTAGTCCAGTCATGCGCAGTACATATACTTTTGGACTTGGTTACTTTTTCAAATCGTCGATCCGAAAGTATGCAGCGCTGATAGATAGAGATGTTGTTAATACAGATATACAG
>NW_022732216.1:201290-303060 GCF_011630105.1 Anneissia japonica
ATTTATTTGTGTATTTATATATATATATTTATATATATTAATATGTTCATATATTTATTTATATATTTATATATTTATTTGTATTTATATATATGTATATATATTTATATATATTACTATATTTATTAATATATAAATAAATATATAAGCAAAAAATATATAAATGCATAAATATATATATACAAATAAATATATAAATATATATACAAATAAATATATTAATATATATATATAAATATATATGTATAAATATATACATATATATATATACAAATAAATATATAAAAAATATATGAACTTATTAATATATATAAATATACAAATGAATATATATATATAAATATATAAATAAATACAGTACATATATATAAATATATCTGTATGTATGTATGTATCTGTATATCTGTATTTTAACAACATCTCTATCAGCGCTGCGCACTTCCGGATCGATGATTCGAAAAAGTGTATGTACTGCGCATGACTGGACTACAGGCAAAGCTCCCCGGTGGAAAAAAAAAGGATTTAAAATGTATGGCTCGCTGGCTCGCGCATTGGCTCGCACTTTGTCACGACCCAGCTACCATGAAGCGCCTCTTTACGGTTATTAGGAAGTCACGACCCATACGCAATGCAGCACAATGACGCTGCAAGTTATGGGTTATTCTCCTCCTTTACTTTTACCTAAGAAGCCCATCTCAATAAGTGGACTTCTTTTCAAGATAGATAGCCTTCATTTCGAGATGTACAGAAGGCCTATGCCACTGTAGGAGCCTACATCAATTTCAAAGAAACAGAGATGAAGTTTAGTAGTTTAGGTGATTTGATGTCGATTAATACATTCCATGATACAGACAGATGTTCTCTCTGATGTTTTGATTGGATAATACTCTATTAATGTAATTTTAAAAAGATGATTTCCCAGTATTCCTATTGTTTTAGAGTACCGTAGTAATTCCCAAAATGTACATCATTCATTTTGAAAAGAAGGCTTTACAAAAGTAGTCTTGAAAAGAAGCCCATCTCGAAAATAAGAACATCCAACAGTCCAAAAATCCATAAAAGAAAAAGCCCCGAGCTTGTAGTCGAGGTTTAACGGTATATATAAAATACATAAACACTTACTTTATGCGTCTGTTGATCACAGAAATTTAATAGTGAAGTTCTTCATCACAGAGGGCCGCCTAGATCGGCCGCGGGCCCCGGGGCATCTTCGCTGCCCGGGCCCATTGGTTGGGGTCGGGG
This sequence comes from Anneissia japonica, assembly GCF_011630105.1. Taxonomy (NCBI): domain Eukaryota; kingdom Metazoa; phylum Echinodermata; class Crinoidea; order Comatulida; family Comatulidae; genus Anneissia; species Anneissia japonica. Next base: position 202,533 of record NW_022732216.1, read on the forward strand.
GCCGCCAAGGGCCCAGCCGGAATGAGTAGCAGATCCCTGGTGCCCCCGAAAGCTACGGCTTTTTAACAGATTTGAGGGCTAATCTAATCGAGTATACCTAATTTCACCAGGTCATGAAAAATAAAATATAGAAACATGAAAAGTAATAATTGTCCTTCCTTTTATTCAAAAAATGATTCACAACATAGGCCTAGGTATCAAAGTTTACAGTGGCGAATCCAGTAATTTGAAGTAGATGGGTCCAGAGGATTGTCAAAGATGGACGGTTTATTCTTCCTCAGCTCCAACATGGTTAGGACTGGGGTAAGAAAATTTATGATTGACAATCGAATTTCTATCAAGTCTATATTGACGACGTCCAGCTAAGCTTTTTATAATTATTAATAATTAATAACGTAAAGAATTGACTATTTGATACACTGTAAACATATACTCTAGAGTAGTAGAAGTCATGAAAATATTCATGAAAAAGAATTAGAAGCGATTAATTACCGTACTAGCTTTTTATCGATGAATGGTCAGCTTTATTAACAATTCTCGTGGGAAAAACACGTGAATGATACTAGATGAATGTATACGTTTAATAATTTTTTATTATTATTGTTTACCTAGTTATCCCGGGCCAGTGTCGGCCCCGGGCCCGGGGGCACTTGCCCCGGTTTCCCGGGCCTCTCTGCGCCAATGTCAACACATGCCAATATAAACACGCAATTATAGGCACACACTTAAAAAGGGCCCCTAGATACGTGTGAATAGATTGCATTAGGATGTACAAGAAGATATGACTGATAGCTAACTTTCTTACAATGTCATACATTTTAGGTTCTGTTATATTTAAAAGGTAGTTCCACCCTTCGGTAATACTTGTGTTTTGCGATGTAATATTATATTCCATACTTGCACTGATGATACTTAGATAAAGGTACGATAGAGAGCTAATTCGACCATCTGACGAAGCTTTGAGTGACAGACAATACTCTTAAAATGGTGGTGCGATGATTTGACCGATTTGTTTTTGTTTATTAATGTAAGTGCGCGATGTTTCTACTTTTTACTACCATTCTTTTTTTTTGGTCGATGTTATACAAATTTTACTGTAAGTGTTGTAATAGAATGTTAATTTTTGACGAATTTTAATTGTAATGAGAGGGTTAGTTTTATTTACGTTTAGGCTTAATTAAGTGCTGTGATGCGCCAGCGAACAATTTTAATTGGAATAGACGCAATATAAATAAAATATATTCATTATTAAATTGGCGGGATTGTCAAATTCCAGAACCTCTTGAATGGGGTCCAGGAGTGCAGGCTCGGAATCTCAAACAATTTATGAGTTTGAGAAGCTTATTTAGTGTCATCGTGAAAGAAGTTTGAGGAGGCTATCGGCCAGCAGTTGCCTCGAACGCTGATGATGATGATGATGATGATGATGATGATGATGATGATGATGATGATGATGATGATGATGATGATGAATCTGTGAAAATTACATAGCATTCACATAGGCGAACCACCATCATTGCTGATAATTAAAGATGGTATTAGATCTGAAAATTCCCATCCCAAAAATCGATTATGATTTCAAACCAAGGTCATTAAATTCAATATTATTCATATTGCGTATTATGCAATAACATAAAAAAATGTTTTGAGCATGTAAAAATTTAATCTTAACCGCCTTTGCGTAGTATACGCATATTAAATGCTCCAACCAGTACATTATTCTAAGAGGTCAGAAACTTTTACTCTATGCAAATCTTAGAGTACTGTATATAAATAATATAGTCAATTTGTATCATAAATCAGAAATATTAAACTTTACACAAGTTTTGAAAATACAATATATCAGTAAGTTATATTTCCTAAAATGTCAATAAAATTTTGACCTTGATATATTGTAAACGCACACAAGATAAACCTGTCTCTTATACACATCTAGATGTGTATAAGAGACAGTGTCAACACATGCCAATATAAACACGCAATTATAGGCACACACTTAAAAAGGGCCCCTAGATACGTGTGAATAGATTGCATTAGGATGTACAAGAAGATATGACTGATAGCTAACTTTCTTACAATGTCATACATTTTAGGTTCTGTTATATTTAAAAGGTAGTTCCACCCTTCGGTAATACTTGTGTTTTGCGATGTAATATTATATTCCATACTTGCACTGATGATACTTAGATAAAGGTACGATAGAGAGCTAATTCGATCATCTGACGAAGCTTTGAGTGACAGACAATACTTTTACAATGGTGGTGCCATGATTTGACCGATTTGTTTTTGTTTATTAATGTAAGTGCGCGATGTTTTTACTTTTTACTACTATTCTTCTTTTTTTTTTTTGTCGATGTTATACATTTTTAATGTAAGTGTTGTAATAGAATGTTAAGTTTTGTCGAATTTTAATTGTAATGAGAGGGTTAGTTTTATTTACGTTTAGGCTTAATTAAGTACTGCTGTGATGCGCCAGCGAACAATTTTAATTGGAATAGACGCAATATAAATAAGATATATTCATTATTAAATTGGCGGGATTATCAAATTCCAGAACCACTTGAATGGGGTCCAGGAGTGCAGGCTCGGAATCTCAAAAAATTTATGAGTTTGAGAAGCTTATTTAGTGTCATCGTGAAAGAAGTTTGAGGAGGCTATCGGCCAGCAGTTGCCTCGAACGCTGATGATGATGATGATGATGAATCTGTAAAAATTACATAGCATTCACATAGGCGAACCACCGTCATTGCTGATAATTAAAGATGGTATTAGATCTGAAAATTCCCATCCCAAAAATCGATTATGATTTCAAACCAAGGTCATTAAATTCAATATTATTCATATTGCGTATTATGCAATAACCTAAAAAAATGTTTTGAGCATGGAAAAAATTAATCTTAACCGCCTTTGCGTAGTATACGCATATTAAATGCTCCAACCAGTACATTATTCTAAGAGGCCAGAAACTTTTACTCTATGCAAATCTTAGAGTACTGTATATAAATAATATAGTCAATTTGTATCATAAATCAGGAATATATAAACTTTACACAAGTTTTGAAAATACAATATATCAGTAAGTTATATTTCCTAAAATGTCAATAAAATTTTGACCTTGATATATTGTAAACGCACACACGATAAACGGCAAAATAACTCTCGCATATCGTGTAAAGATTAATAATGGTTAAGTGAAATAATGAGAAATCCTTCGAAAAACCATATTGCTATTATTTTCCTATTTGTTTATATTATTTACCCCCAGTGCTATGCATTAACTTTTTTTGAAATATTATAGGTTATGTACTATATTTGTTACTGCAACTTTCTAGGCTCTAGAGGCTTTACAGAGTTCTTCTAATTGAGGGCGTATCTGGATTGAAATCTCTGGTATACCGACAGGAAAGTTCTAGAGATACGACGTTCCCCATAATTGAGTCGCGTGTAAAAGCGTTGTAGGGTATGCTCTGACTTCCATTGACTCACTGTATACGTGATTGGCTGATATCAAAGACCAGCCATGCGGAAATTCTAAGCAGCTAGAGTACGATGCGATAGGCCCGACTGTGACAATATCCTAGGTACCAAAGTAGGCCAAACATTGAAAAACTTTGCTATTCCAATGAACTGTAGCATTCCACTCTTAAAAAATTAAGGTGTGGGTGTATATAGAAGATCCTTACTAAGAAATGCTAAATAAAACGGAGAAACTGTACTACTATATTTTTTAGTTGTTTTAGCCAGGGTATGCACTGCATACCTTGCTTGCCTTGACGGTCCGCCACTGCTCATATCTCTATAACATCATTGACAGAAAACAGTATGGTAATGTTAAGGGAGTCAGCACTAATCATTACCTTGTAGGCCTTCTACATTTTATTCTTAATGGATTAGACAAACCGGATCATAAGGCGCGGATCCTTGCTATTGACTATAGTAAAGTATTCGATCGAATCAACCATACCATACTTATAAATAAATTAATTAATCTTGGAGTTCGAAATTCTGTTATTCAGTGGTATTGTAACTTTTTATCAGAACGTCAACAGAGGGTGTTGTATCATGGCATACTGTCTAAGTGGAGCCCAATCGCATGTGGTGTGCCACAAGGCACAAAGTCAGGATCATCACTTTTTCAAGTAATGGTGAACGATTCTGCACTCGACTGCCCTAGCAGATGGAAGTTTGTAGATTCCTTACTTTAGTTAACATATCTAGAAAAAATGAAATTGATAATTTACAAGGTCATCTAAACAGTTTGTTAGATTGGAGTAATTCTCAGCAAATGCTTTTAAATCCTAAGAAGTGCTTCACAATGGAAGCATGCTTTAGTAGAACTCCCCCTGTCGTTGAGCCTCTTACCTGCAATGACTCTCTGATTCAATCCTTTCTGAATTAAAACTCTTAGGTATTACCCTTCAGTCTAACCTGAAGTGGAATACCCATATTATTGTGTGTAAAGCTAATCGTGCACTCATTATGATTTTGCTTAACAAATTTATTGCTCCTGAAAATCAATTGGTAAAAATTTGTGTATCTTTTATTAGACCTATTGTCGAATGTGCGTGTCCTGTATGGCATTCTTCTTTGACTGTTTGTCTAATTTCCGATATTGAGTCTGTGCAGAAAAGATTTTGTCGAATTGTGTTAGGCCAGCGGTATACTACTTATACCGCCGCCCTAAAACGATTCAATCTGCATAGACTCAGTGATCGGAGTGGACTTGCCACAAGTCTCTTATTTTTTATTATTTTTCTCATTCTGGACAGCGCCACCAACGAGAAAGTTAAATTAGAGATAGACGGAATAAGCGACTTGTAAAACACTGAATACAGGCGCCAGGATGCCAAAAGAATGACGTAGTCTTATATTCCGTATTTGGATAAATGGGCGAACCGAAATAAACAATTTCAACCAATCAAATGTTCATATTTTTGGAGCCACGAAACTGAGTCACTCGCGTTGACTAGTTAGGCATGACTAAAGTCCTCCCTAATAAAACGGGCCTAAAATATTTAGAATAGACCCTAGTAAGATTAATTTTGGCAATGGCAAAAACAATTAAGCTTAGACTAGATGGCCTACCATACAAATCCAACAAAACTTTCCAGGAGGATAGATCAAGCCTCGTCTGGATTCAGGAGTAGGCCTAGCCTAGACTAGAAGAGGCTTTGCGTATTTTTAAGTTCTTACTTACAGAGGCCTACCTTTTTAACAATATTCTACCCTAAAGACCTAAATCTGTGTAGCAGCTAGCGGTGAGCAAGGTTCCTATAACCTACGGTTATCAGTCCATGTCGTTCTCAGCAGGCCAGAACTATACTAACTGTTTTAATTCAAGTATAGGTAGCCAAAAGGGAGATGGTTCTTGTTCTAGTCGAGACATCCGCATCTTCAATTTGAAAGTTTACCAAGATTGATTAATATGCATGAAGTTAGCCAGTCACGTGATTTACAAAATCAGTCATGCATACGATATCCCACATCAAATTTGATGTGGGAAATCGTACGCATGAATCGTTTGCCCAGGCCCTAATTCGAAAAAAAAGAAATCGAGTATGGGACGCCAATTAAATTAGGTATGGCGCGCTCTAAGTGCAATAAATAGTGAGTAACCTAAAATTAGGGCCTGGAACCCAGGCTATGATCGGAGATACAAACTGGTCTGTAAGTTGACTGTCCCCAGGGCATTGCCTGAATATCTACCACCTCGTCGTAACATAGCAACTCATATAAATTTGAGAAATAGCAATGATATATCTAAATATGCATGTAGGACCGAAAGATTTAAGAAATAATCTTTAAATTGCCCTTTATTGTTGACAACGGTTTATACAAAGCTGCAATATTTCATATATTCATATTTTAAATTATTTTTAACTTCACTCAATTGTTTTGTACATATATTAAATCAAATTGACATTTCCTTCCTCTATTTTTGTATTAATTAAATTTTATCTCAATTTTGTAAATTTTAAATGTAATTTTAATGTTGTTTTTTTTTACCTTTTTTAGGAATAAATTTTATCGTTATTTTGTTTATTTGACTTGAATTTTTCATTGATCATGAGCGTGTGGTCTTTTGTGATTGTTGCAATTTTTATTTTCGAAATTTTTATATTGTATACCTTTTGCATGTTTATATACGGTGTTGTGCTTTGTTTTGTTAATGTTGTTTATCTTTGCTTAATTATGTTAGATTGACGCAATTCAGTTCAATACTGCAATGTCAATTTTTGTTGTTTTTAAAAATAAACCAGAATGAAATGAAAATGAATGTTGAAGAATAGGCATATAAGGTAATATTTTGCAATAAATACATAAATTTGCTGTTTTGGAAAACAATGTCCTTTTTCTGAAAAATTGATTTCTGTGTGACATTGCAGAATCTAATGCTGACTTTGAGATTGACTTTAAACATACCTCGCAACTCCTTATTCAGAACCTGCATCCCCATAATTGCGTCATGGTCATACCAATAGACCAAATTATATTAATCGACATATGATATCTCGAATCAAATGCCATTTTTGATGGCGTCTTTTCGACCAAAAATATTGTTTCCTTTCTGTTTAATTTTTATATTGACAGAAAATATGAGTAAGACCAAAACCAATCAGGTATTATTTCACACGATCCAATAAATCGATCGAATTTGAGAGCAGTCTGGGTAACACCCACAATAAATGGGAAAAAACGGCCACCGTTGATCTAGACAAATAGATGCGATCTACAGTGCATACAATCTATTCATAATAGGTCAAACAAATTTGTTATTTTGTGCGTGCTCCCAATAATGTTCGTCAACAGTCTCAGATGCAACCACCACAGATAATCTGGACATGTAGCAGTCATTAGATAAATTCTAGCAACGGACGAAATATTGATTGTGATAACGCTAAGGAACAGGTTTTTACGGTAGGTAACTGTGCGCTGCGTTGCCGATGTATGTCATCGCTGATTTTTATTGGTGGTAGTCTGAACGGATTATCCGTCTGAACGATCCTCACGTGCGCCGCGCGTCTTGTCGTCACAGTGTGCGCCTGGATGGATTTATCGTCAGAGTCGCTGTACAAGTCAAAAAACAAATACCTACATTGTGACAACCAATCTAAACTTAATTTAATCAAGGACTTATAACTGTTACCAGGATAGGAAGCTGGCTGGTTTAAGCCGTCAAACTGGAGTTAGCCTTATGTGTGGTATTGTTATGCTAATGAGCCAGATAAGCACAATCTGCACATGCTCAGAAAAACAACACTTTCCTTAGCCACACTACGGCCCGCACTGCGTATCGGCTTAGTGTACAGCTAGGCCTAGCCGAGAATTACGGTAGGTCTACGGTAAAACAAAGCACAATAAGGGTACTAATTTCAGTTGGCATGCAAATCAATAATACTTGCACACTTAAAAACAAACTAATCTACCAAAAAAATTACCTGCTAGTTAAGATATTAGGCAAGTATGTTCACAAATTTGATTTTAAATTGATGTGATTTTGTTTTGTAGTATTACAATGAACATCACATAGGCTAGCCTAGGGCATGTCTAACCTCTTATAAAACTGCAGAAAAAAGACCCAAAACAAATTAGAATTAAGTTATCAACTAACTAGTGCATTAACATTATTCATATACTTACTACTTATATAAAATTAAAATGTATTGCTCACAAACGCCAATTTTTTTATTTTAATACGCCTTTTCTTTGTTTTACCGTACCGTAATCCTTGGCAGGCCTAGCTGTACGCCTAGCCGAAACGCAGTGCGGGCCGCAAATTCTAAAATATAAAACTCGCTTTCAAAACTGGATGAAATATTATTGCTAATAGTTGCTAATAATATATAATGTTGAAAATCTTTCACGTATAAATAATTAATATTCATTGTTTGACCCAGTGACCATTTTATGCATAAAATCTAACTAATGTATACCTGTCTACTAAAATGAAAACCCATTTCATGTGTAACAAGAAATATTTCCTATAAAAAAACGCCGCAACTTCTGTAGCTTATTCAATTTGCGTATACAGCTACTTCCAAATTTATCCTATGTGTACATTTTGTTATCGTATTTTAGTTAGCTCTTTCAACAGATCAATCTGTAACTGTATTTTCTTATAGAGCAAATATTGTAAAGTTTACATTATTGAAGGTATGATATATATATATATATATCTGTCTCTTATACACATCTAGATGTGTATAAGAGACAGGGTATATTATAAGTGATGGGCGTGAGGTTTGTAGAAAGTGGGCATTGAAATTAACAGTTCTTGAGCAAGTATTTGTTGCGGTCGTTTGTTTAATGAAGTAGCAGGCGTTCCAGAGTTGTAGTGTAGACTGAAATGTAATACTGCGCAAAACATTTGCCATGATCACAAACATATTCACAAATACACACTTATACATATATATTTATAATGTAATAATTTATTTGCTAATACAATGTTTTTAAACATATTCACAATGGCAAATATCATAGGGCTTATGTACTGGTCTATTTTGGTATATTAATATTCTTTAAACTTCCTAAATTTATTCAAAACTTTACAAACATTATCCATGCTTTTGTCATGGTGATCAAGTTTGGGTAAGCACTTTATATCACTATTTTGATATTAATTGTTTATTCATATAACGACATACATATTGACAATAGCAAATATTATATGGGCTTTATGTACTAGGTATATTTTGCTGAACAGGTTTGAGAAACATTGATGAACATTAAGACTCATGCGAGATATTTTTATACATTTGTTTCTTAATAAATGGAACAATATTCTTATCTTTGAATTCCTAAATTAATTTTTTTTATGGTGATCAACCCCACTTTGTCTGGGTTGTAATCCCATATTGTAGATTAATTAAGCTGTCACACTCAAGGCTCGACCACGTTCATAACCTTCAGAGGCTTCATCATCAGCTATTGTCGGTCCACTGCTGGACAATGTTTCAGGATGTCGACGCCAAATCAATCTTTTTCTCTTACTGTGTTGTACCATTTCACTCTTCCCCAATAAATGCTCATCTCTTAATCTAGCTTATGTTGTTTTTCCCCTTGTTCGTTCTGCCATTTATGGGGTCTGTTACTGTTTGTTGTTTGTACTCCTGCTGCCTACAAGCTCAACCAGAATGAAAACCACTAAGCCAAACCACATTTGTATTGTTATTAATATTAATAATATTAAATTTAATATTATTTTATTTATTTGTATTCATTCCCCTCCTCCACTATGCTTGGCTAGGCCTTTACATTTTTTTATTGGTAATAAAAAAATGTAATATTTGCACAGTAGGTTTTCTTAAAATCGGTACAATTTCGCTACAGTGTTTTCAGCGCAACTACAGTGTGCTGCGTAGCAGTCCCCGCGGACACAATTGGGAAGGCTAATGGATTTTCTCTTTTTTCCTTTGGGTATATTTTATTGCAGAAAAGCTCACATACAAAACAGTCTACTGCAGCATATGCTGAATTTAAAGACTAAATACAAAATTACAAAAGTATGAAATTGGCAATTAAAAATTTACTAATCATTATTAAAATATTGTAATATTAAATATTAAAATTTAAATTGGAAACATTAAAGAGACAAACGAAGTCAAAAATTACAAAGACAAAAGTTACATAAAGAAAAAATTCAAGACAAATTTAACAATTGAAACAATAAATATATATACAATTTTTATACTTAAAAAATATACAATATTAAATCTTAAAACACTTAAAATAAAAAAAGAAAAACCGCTCTGTCAATCTACAGGAATCATGCACGGCAAGGCGCCTCTGTGTCAAATGCTTAGACTGAAGAGACCAGGGTCTCACTACTAAGTGAGTTCAGGATTTTGTTCATATATGGTAACGGGCTGTTTATAAATCGTGTTTTAGTGCTTTTATATTCTATGTATGGCTTTTTCGAACGAAAAATAAGCATCACCGGAAGCTGTCAGCGCCGATAGTGTGTATGGAAACCGAGCTTGACTCTCTCGTCCATGAGTCAGTCCCTGTCGGGGATATCGAATCCCCGTCAGGCAAATCCTGGCATCATTTTACAAGAAAGAAATACTGTATGAATGTATTTTTCTTTTCACGATTAAATATATAGATAAAATCAATTAAAAGATCGAAGCAAACTTACAGTGCTGTAATCAGAGTGTGCAGGCCCGGTTCTTAAATATATTTTTTTAATAAAGAGAAGGCCAAAACAAAACACTGGGCCATGAAGGGTGACCCATCCAGATCTAGAATTAAATCCGTTACCAACCAATCGACAAACACCAACAGATTGGTAGTTTTAGTTCAGCTAAATATAATAAAAATAAAAACTTATTTTTATTATGAGTAGACCGGAGATTGTACTGGTGAAGAGTTTTTAGGCTTTAAATCCCTGGTATTTGGTGGATATAGGAAGGGTGAAATTACAGAGAAAATAGATATTGTGTGCCAAACTATTAAGTTGAACAAACTTTGTATGACTATGTTTACGATTATGCCTGTAATTTCTTGCTTGGTTTGAAAATACTCCTACAGGATGTTGTTGTATGTTGTTGTTGTATGTTGTTGTAGGTAACAGTATTTTGCTATGAGTAAACGATGAGAAGCAAACATAAGAATCAAGGTCAATTATGATAGAAAACAAAATTAGTTTTACTTCGTGGAAAAAATGCCCATTTCAGGAAACGCTTCTTCACAAAGAGTTAAACTTGCACAATAAAAAGGAAGACATGACAATTACCATTCTCCGACAACTAAAATGTCCAGTGACACTGCAAAATATTTTGGCGACTTTAACTTGGGTCGCGATCGATAGTTTGAATCCAAGGCAAATAATGGGTTACAGAAATCCAATAAATACGGCCTCAAAATGCTACTTTTTCTGAGCTTCTCGGCCTCTGGACCCAAAACATATGGGCCTGTAAACAACCTAATAGATGAAAATATGCTTTACCACTATATCATGCTACTTAAAACCCCTTCCAACAAAACAATTGGCGAGCCGAGTGGCCGAGCGGTAAGACAGGGGCGCCGCTAGCTACAGCCTTAACATCGGCGCTGGTTCCAGCCGCTCCTCGCCCATGGTTCGGTTGGTAGAACCATAGAGAAAATAGAACTCTCTATGGTAGAACCAAGCCTTGTCGGATAAGGACTTAAATCGGAGGTCCAGTGTATACATCTGGCTCGTGCGCACTTTAAAGAACCCATTGCATCTTTCGGAAGAGTAGGGGGTTACCCCGATTTTATGGTTCATTTCAGCCCCTGTCGTTGTGGAATGATGTGAACATGTATCTAACTACCAAGAAGCGCCACTTTACGGCTGCTAGGTTGTCACGGACCACGCCCATACGCAATTAATTCAGCACAATGACGCTGCAAGTTATGGGTTATTTTCCTACCTTTACCTTATAATTAATTGAAATTAAGTAGTGGTGCCAGTTGCGGAGGCAGATTCCCGTCAGAGTGACTGTCAAAGGAGAACTCAACACATTCGTTAGTGAAAAATAATCATATGTAACCTTTACAGAATATGGGGCTGTACATCGAGTACGGGCCTTAAGCATTGAAAATCACTAAATTGTTAAAGCTTCCGGGCTTTGCGCCGTGGACCCCCTTAAGTGGTTCTGGGACATCGCTCCTCTCCTACCGTTGGCCAAATGTTTTTTTGATGGTTTTACACAATTAGCAAAAAAAAAAAAAAAAAAAAAAAAAAAATTAAAGATCAGCAATAAGCAAGAAATTGGAAAATTATGTGTCTTAGTTATTTTGGCAAAATCATATCAATCTTATGGTGCAAAAATTGTAATGAATTTAGCGTCCTAATATTGTGCTGTAGTACAATTAAAACTAGAATAGAAATTAAAATTGCCAAAAATCCTTAGAAGTTTGTGCGGCCACAACAGGGGGCTTCGGCCACAGCATCTCGAATTTTACCTTAGGTTCATATTAAAGTATAAGTTGCTTGAAACTCGAAGATTTTCTTTCTCTATGACCAAATTCTATTTTTAATATTAAGCATTATATTTGAATAGATGTAGCATGAATATAGAACGAATTACAATTAAGGGTACATGTTATTGTATAGATTAGAATCCTAGATAACAGTATATGAAAAAAATAAATAAATCTCTGTGGTTAAGGGTAAACATTGTATACCCATGTCCACTCTAAGGATTCAGTGGAGAAAATTCTGGTCTATCTCTCAAAAGGTGTCAAAATATAAAGTTGAATGAATTTTTCTTATTTTGAGACTGCTGTAGCTGTTCTGACAAAATGAAAAACAAATGAAGTGTTGCCTTTAATAAGGGTTATTTATCATTTGGCACACTCAGTATGTGTCTCCGTCCTCTTATTAAATCAGAGTTGGCCGTAGTGTTAAAAGATAATGATATTGCCCCTCATTTCACGGAAAAGTTTCCCCTTAATAGGTGTGTCCCAATGGAGCTTTCTACTGTAATAGCCCATAATTTGGCCTATATTTACTATTATTATGTAAAGCCTTTGAAAATCTTCATTTATCAACCAAACCTACGTCATGAGGGCTGCTCCCGTATACATGAGATACAGTCAGGTTTTTCTAGTGTAAGAATCTTACACTAACTAATCATCCACTTGGCAGCTACCTACTTTATCACTGTCAAATTAACAGGCCCTTTCAACCCCAGTTCATCATCCCTCTGCGCGCTTGATAGTTTGTTTGACCTAGGCTGACCTCAGTAGTTTTGGGCTACGGTCACACTTGAGTCTCAAGCCTGGCTTGACTCACTGCAAGTGAGATTTTCGTAATGTGACCATGATGTGACTGCACCTGGATCGACTCGCGCCTGGCATGACCTCGACGCAGGGTTCCCGGAACGCCGCCCTCAGCGGCAAGTGCGAAGCACAACACAGGGTCAAAAGTGGAACGTGAAATTTGGATATGGTTTAGTAGTCAGATTTGCGAGAAAAACTTCAACTACCCGTATTTCTCGACTGAGACGTCAGTAGGAGCTGTAATTTGTATGGCAAGGAGATTGAGCAACCCTTCATTCATATTAAGGGAATTTACGCCCAGAAACTTTGTAGTTATTAATATTTTGGTTATAATAGAAAATATTCATTTTTTTGTGACGTCACACTCACATTAGTTAGCATGCATACGTCATAAGCTAGATACGTCACCTTTTCCTGGTAAGGCAAACTTTCCCGGCGTGCTTTTTTCATGGATAAACAAACACCACTGCTTTGCACATGGATGCCTTGCCCAAGCCAGGGCTAAAAGAGCCGCATATTAGCATTGTATAATACTTAAATAAGGTACCTCTGCAAATGAATTATTCTTAGTTATTATTTTTTTTTATCTTAATTTATTTCTTCCGAAAGTGTACTTTCTATCACATATAATTCCACTGTCTTAGTTAGGCCTAGTCTTATGCCTCATCGTCCCCCGCTACACAGTACATCAGCAGCCCCTCCCCCATACAGTACAGACGTTTGCTAGGTAACAACTGATTGCACCTTCCTTCCCAGGTGTTCATGTGACATTGACATAATTGTTAGCTAACCAGTTGTGTGTATTTCTTTGTGAAAATGAGTACCGCGGCGTACTCATTTTCTTGGAAAGAGGGATTCGAAATAATTGTCTCCATATCTTCGCTAATTAAATTAATCACCGTAATTTAGCTTACACTTATGAATTTAGGGAGCACTTAAAATGTGAAATAATCATTTCACTACCCGAACTCCGAACTTTATTCATTCATTAGGCCTACATATATAGTTTCATATTGCTGTACTCAGTATATACTCCAGCATCACTGGCGCATGGTAACAACCAACTGACTGCAGACCATTTCCGGTCACACATTACTCTCCATAACACAGCATCCACTAGTTCCGTCACCTCTGGATCTCAATCTACCCCTGTTCTATTTTCTTTATGATCTACCTATCTCGATCCATAGAGAAAATAGAACAGGACCCTCGCGTGACTGGGATTGACATTTCCTCGTCGGCTGCCGACCAATCACAGTCGATGACGCCGTTGTGTTTAGAAGTTCTTGAATAAAAAACCCGCGAGTTCTTCATGTGTGTATTATAATAAGACGCAATCATCAGTTGTCATTTGTAAATGCACTTATCAATCCGAAAACTAGCATCGCCATTACATCCGAGCCTAGGCCTAGATCATCCGATATACTGTCCATTATCATGCTGTAGGTCTATGATCTACATCGATTACTAATCCTAACCAGCAACGGTAGTAATGCGATTAACAATCAGTCGGGTGCGACGTGATCTCAAATTTGTTGTAAAATTGAAATAACAAAAAGCATAGAATTGATCAGCATGTGTTCGTATTCGATTCCAATGAAGTAAAGATAGACCGCAAGAATGTTTCGCGCGCGGGGCCGGTATTTTGATTGTGGCGGCGCTCTAACTTCCTGTTTCGACTTTCCTAATTTGGAGGTCAATCCAACTAAATTTAGGTACTGTGACCGACCCAGAATTTCGAGCCTGGCTTGAAATCTCACCCGCGGTAAGTCAAGCCAGGCTTGAGACTCTAGTAAAATTGGTAAAAACCTGCAAATATCGTAAATTTGCAGGAAGTAGTTTACTTTTAGTTTCATTTTCTGCAAATTAACCAAATCAAATTCGCCCGTATCAAATACGTTTCCATTTTTTTGCTCATAACCGAAGGCCACAGATCTTTAACTGAAAGTAATAATTTTTTCAGCAATTTTAAGGAGAAAAGCAAATCTGAAATATGAAATTAAATTTTTCATTTTTTCAGCTCATGACAGTATTTTAACTTACAGTATGTTAACTTAACTAGTTGAGAGTAATATTTAATTTTTTTGTTTCCAAGAGTGTCTCTGGGAAAGTATGCACGGTTTGATTCTGAATACCAGCTCTCCACTCCCTCCCCAACCTCTACAGTGATGATGTATTCGTAGATATGACTCATATTACTGTATTAGGCCATTATCATTGTTATAGAACATAATGAAGTCTAAATAGAATGTGTTTATTAATCAATACCAAGTGGGTTTGATAATTGAACCATAAAATTTGCAATTTTTACACCGAATTAAACTCTGTCCCAAAAACTAATTATTTTATGTAATCACGAATACTGTATACAATGACTCATATTTGTAAAAACTCCAAAAGTCCTATCCAAACCAGCAGGCCTAATTATATCATGAATTTATTAATTCCAACCAGTAGATTAAAAACAAAAATTGAAAATCTGATAATTTCTATGTCGCTTAATTAATTTGTAGGCCTATGTTATTACAAAATTAGCAAGCTACAATTTGAGACCACTTTTGGACCTGAAAATTTGAACAGTATAATTAGAGGGTAGTCGAAATCTTTCAGACTAATGGACATTTTTGGATCCCCGTCGCCAAGAACTTGGGTTCTAAATGTTCTTTAATGACGAAATAAATCAGTAGCGGATCCAGGCTTAAAATCAAATAGAAGAGGCCCAGGGAGAGACTTTCTATCAGACACACATTATGCTGTTATGTATCAACAAAACTCTTTTTAGTCAGGGTGCTGGTCGTGGTCATTGGGGCCCCTAAGGGTCGGGTGCCCTGCGGACTGCCGCATGAGAGTGCATAGGCCTTATGCCACTTGTCTCCAATATCAGCATTATTGCTGGGTGATCAAATCCAAAAATGTCTAAAATCTCTAAAACCAAGACCAAAACTGCAAGTGGCACATAAAACCAGTGACGTATTATGGTTTTTGTTTACAAATGATTTCAAGTTGTGCAACAAACAATCATATTAGATAAATTTTAATTGCATTTACTGTTCTCCGTGCTAAATTTAATATAGTCATATTTGATTTGAAATAAGGTAGAGTATATGTCAATAGTCTTGAATTTTTATATCGTCGTCCACAATAAAATCCCGACTCAAAGTGCTTTTAACCAGGGGTGGATCCAGAGATGTCCAAAAGGAGAGAGGCAAAAGGGGGGCTGATCAACACCACTCTAGAGGTCCAGGGCATCCCCCCGCGCAATTTTTGTTTTCTAGACACCCAAAAACAACATCTGAGGCGTTTTAGGCGATCAATTTTTTTCTTTTGCTTTGTTTTTTTTACTTCCAAAAGGGCGGGGGACGCATTAAAAACTACTAATAAACCCTACTGTATAATAATAATGTCAGATAACCCCTTAAATAACAGTATTGGATGGAAAATACAAGTGGTATAGATAGGTTTGTTTAGTTACGGTACTAAACTGCACCTTTGATCAAAATTGGAATTGACGCATTATAAATATTTTACAATTATTTATTGAACATAATAAAAATAAAATAGAAGGAAAAAAGAATGTAAAGTAGGCCGAAAAGACTGACATTCAGAAATGGCTTTGAGACTGGATTAAAAAAGGCATTATATTGGTAAAAATCCTGTAGATGTACTTGGCAAGACCCTCCATCAGTGAAAGCATGGATATTTTCTCTATGGTGAAAGTGACTTCCTGCGACAAACTATTTCAAATTCATGGATCTGCCACTGATATGATATCAATTTGCATGATGGTACCTTTAATCATGATATATTAATAATGGACTAGCGCTTTTAACTTAAAGTGACAAAGCGCTTTACATGAGTCGAAATGAACTCACATGATTTGAAAGTTACAATTACACTAAAACGTTTAAATACCTAAATAGGCCTATATTAGTATTGTAAACACAAACGCACTCGTTTCTCGTGAAAAATCTGCATCTATTCAAGGTTCTTCAACTTACATAAGTACAATGTATGCAACACTTTTATTCAGAATGAGCCCATCAACTTACCCCGGCAAGCAATTTCCATGAGCAATGTATTAAACATTATTTAAAAATATGAAAGCACTTAGAAAATATATAATCAAACTATTTCAGAATAATAATAGGCCTACTACATTATGCATTACAGCTAAACTCACAAGATTTATTACGTATTTAATACCTTGTAAAAATGGTCAGTTTATTAAAGCCATAATATGTTGATTTTTTTTTTAAGACACAAAAGGAATGTTTGACGAAAAACTCGGGAACGGTTAATGAGACACAGATTTTTGAATATATAAAAACTGGGAAAAGGAGGTCGTTACTACCTCATTTCGACATTTCCCCCAGTGTAAAAAAAAATTCAAAACCGTTCCCGATACATTCGTCAAACATCCTTTCTGTGTCTTAGAAAAATCAGTACAACATATCAACATTTTTTCCCCTTCGGAGCCTGGCTTTAAGACGTAATAATTAATGGACCTTTCCGCTAAGCTCCGCCCCTTGGATCTTGTTGCTAAGGTCCCACAAGACGGCAGTGTTAAAACATACGCGAACACGTGCGTTTGTGGGACAACACGTGTGTTTGTAAGACGCGCGCGTATTCCTATCGCTGTTCTGATTAGTCAGTTGTTAAGTTTGATTGACACTCCGGAAAGGTCTATTAGACCTATCAAAATACAATGGCAGGTTTGATTTTTAAAAGAGTGGGTGTGTGAGTATGATTGTAAATATATTTGCTCAATCTGTTTTATGGTAACATTTTTATCATTTTAATCTTAAAAATGTTAAACTTGTAACTCATTTCAATTTATAAAATCTTAAAAATGTTTAACTTGTCTAATTCTTTTAATCTTTAAGCTTCAAAATTTTAAACTTGTCGAACTCTTTTATGGTTTCATTCTTTCAAATTGAATTTGGACACTTCTTTGCAATGTTTTTATAGTTCATTTTACCCCTCTTTGTTCGTTTTTGCCGTTTTGAATCCTGCTGTTTTTTTTTTTACTTCTGTGTTTTGTACTCGCTTGGTAATGTAAGGACACCAACGGAAATAAGGTTTCTTTTTTACCTTTCTTAGGTCATCCTTAATAGTATCATGTCCTTGTCTTCCCTGTTTTTGTTTGCTTTGTATGTTTTCTGTAATGGTACTAAATAAAATCAATCAATCATTTAATCAATTTGATAAAGATGTCAAAACACATGGTATGATGTAAAACGGAGTTCCTACGATCAGCAATTCTATACTTCATGGAAAAGTCTATAATTAATTATTAAAAACCACACTGTAAGAGAGGCCTGTTCCATGAGACCTTTGAACATCTCGTTAAATATCCATACTTACTTCATAAATAAGTTAACTTGTATCTCGGTAATAATGTCTATCATATATTTACAAGCCTTCCATCATCCGTTGTACTTTTTGCTTTCGGTTAGGTTTATAATTTCTTTTCGTTTGTATTTCACTCCTTTTTTGGATGCACCATTGTTGCAAAAGCGACATCAAACAAATATTGCATCACCGATGATTCATCTAAAGTAAACAAAAACATAAACTAAAATATCAAATTATTTTTGTGAGTTTCCTGATGTAATTCTGTTAGGAAATATTCTGTTACAAATTATATTGGTAGTTAAAAATAGTAACTGGAGAAGAATTAATTCATTTTTTGCTCAAGTTCTAGAACTAGTCACCATACATACACTTGGCTATGAAACAGTATTTTAATTATTGAAATTTGTATTTATGTTCCTGGTATATATTCTAACTATTGTGCCGTAAATTGTTTTAATCATGAATGTGTTTTGTCTTTAATATTTTTGAATGATTTATTTTTTTGTGATTTTTATAATTTTTATAGTGATTTTACATTTTATTTACTCTATGTTCCCTTAGCATTTACAATGTTGGGGTGAAATTAAATAAATATTTTATTTAATTATATTTTAACACTTACCACTTAAGCCTAAATATGTATACATTATTTTTGCCTAAAGGCATAGGCAGGATAATGAAAGTAATGCGATTAGTTCATAGCGCCTTATTCTAATTACAGTACATTTATTTTAGAAATTTGAAGATATTACTTGAAACAGAAAGTCTAAATAGTAGACATTTTATGTTAATGTGCTGATACTTTTATAAATTTATATACTCAGGGGCTCTTCAGGCCGTAAGGTCTGTGCCACGACTATTTGATGACAATGTTGAACGCAATACTACATTGAAAAAAATGATTTTAATGTTTCATCAGAAGGTGTAGTGAATTGGTAGAGGGACGGCTAAGGCCCATTACCTGTCCCAAAGGTGTATCATGTTACCTGTAGGTGTGAAAAGTTAGGGTACAGTTACATCCACAATCCACAAATGTTTTTCTAAAAATCCTGTAGATGTACTTGGCAAGACCCTCCATCAGTGAAAGCATATATATTTTCTCTATGGTGAAAGTGACTTCCTGGGACAAACTATTTCAAATTCATGGATCTGCCACTGATATGATATCAATTTGCATGATGGTACCTTTAATCATGATATATTAATAATGGACTAGCGCTTTTAACTTAAAGTGACAAAGCGCTTTACATGGGTCGAAATGAACTCACATGATTTGAAAGTTACAATTACACTAAAACGTTTAACTTAAGAAGCATAACAAATATAAAACAGACACCGATAATTACATAATATAGAGCAATAATATCTAAATAGGCCTATATTAGTATTGTAAACAATGTAATTCTGTTAGGAAATATTCTGTTACAAATACTCTGTTTAATTCTGAATTATTACTGTTGGGATGTACAGTACAGCAATATCGCGACAGGACCCAAGCAGAAGGGCAGTTCAAATTCAAGAGACGTCAAAAAAGTTGACTTGGAGTCAACTTTTCATAAGAATCGTTTGCAACGCAACTTATGCGAGTTCATTCAACAAAAAATCACTAAATCGCGGTTTCCTGTCAAATAGTGGAAAATCGACGTATCACATGAAAATTCAATACGTCGGTTTCCTGTCCAAAACTGTTTTCCGACGATTTTAGTTTACGTTACGTCGATTTCACAACGCACCAGTCGTAATCGGTTTCCTGTCAAATCGCATTTTCTTAGGATAGAACGACGTAATCGTAAGTAAATCTGCCTTCTTACGTCGACAGGAAACCAGGCTTCACATATAATGCGCAAGCGCAAATCAAACTTTCGTGACAATGTTATACTTTCTTGATGAAATAGACACGAAAATGTACACCACCACTTGGAATTACATTGCAACCATTAATTTATAGACTGAACCTATTTAGTGTCACGTATCAGATAATCGAATATTTATTGACTAAATCAGTTCGGGGAAAAAAACCTTTCAATATAATGCATCCGGTTCGTTATAAGAAGAAGACAGCAATGAGACATAACAAACGGTTCCTTCGATAGTATAGACGACAGAGTGGATATACTAAATCTACCATTAGCACAACGTAGCCGGTGAAAAAAGAGCAGGACTAGTTTGTACGTTGTATCCATATTATCGGCTTGGACGTAAGCTATGTAAAAATATTTTTTTCTAGTCAACCAGCAACAAAAACAACAAAATTAAAACTACGAAGCACAATCGATTTTTTTGAAGTAATATTTGCAGAATACAATACCTCGTTATACAGTGGACTATGTACACGACAAGTTTAACCAGCGACATGTATACGCAGTATGGTAATGGCTCCTTATTTAACGTTGGTACTCCAACAGCAGGTTTGCCAAATAGAAACGTTACTGACTTCACACAGGATGCAGAGGGTTCAAATTTAGCGTTTACGCTGCCGTGGGCAATTGTCATTTCGATTGTCCTGTTTTTTGTATGTGCAGCGACGATTTTTGGGAATTCGCTGGTGATAGTCAGTTTTTTGAGAGACAGCAGTATCCGACAGAAATATGATAATTGGTTTATTTTTAATCTGTCTATAGCAGACTTTTTTGTGGGGTGTATATCGCTACCCCTCAACTCAATATGGGTCGTAGTCGGTTACTGGCCATTCGGCAAGGGTGCGTGTCAGTTTTTCCTTTTTACAGACTATATCGTATGCTATATGTCCGTTGTAGCCATGACTTGCATTACGTTGGACCGCTACTGGCTTGTTACCATGCAATTGAGATACTTCAGGTTTCAGAGTTTGGGACGAGTTAGCATCATGATAGGGACCAGTTGGGCGATTGTGGCAACCTTTTTCTCTATAACAGTATTCAAATGGACAATATGGGTAGACGAGGGCTGGGTTGATTACAGCCAGGAGTGCGAATTAGAGGCAATAGATAGTGTAGTTTTCAACACGATTTCGTTTGTTATAGAGTTCATCATCCCATTCAGTATTATTGTCGGCTGTAACCTGGTCATTTATATCAATATTCGCCGACGGTCAAGAGGTCAAGTCAGCAATGCTCAAGTCAAATATACTTCAAAAAACGGCGTAAAACCGAGTAATACTCGGTTACTGACGAAGCACAGACGTGCAGCAAAGAATTTAACGATTTTAGTTGCAGCATTTCTTATCTGCCAACTTCCTTTTTATATCGTTTCGATCATATCAGCAATATGTGATGATTGTGTTGGAAATACTATTTGGGAGGTCGTGAATTACATACTATGGTGCAACTCAACAATTAATCCATTGATCTATGCAATAACAAAACCGGTATTCAAATCAAATTTCAAAGAGTTATTATGTTGTTGCTGTAGAAGTTATAGCACGCATGCAACTAGCGTTCAGTCTTCAAATCACCAAGAATAGCCCACTCGGAAGAAATTCCAGTTGGGTCCGTCTGGTGGTGATTTTGGCAGTACACATGGAGACAATCTCCTGCTCCTTACCGAATAGTGTATCCCTACTGCGTTCTTTTAAAGCCAGGCACAAACTGCACCGCGCCGACGGTCGTCAGCCGATGCATTTTTCATAATAGATCGCAACCACGACGAAGCGCGCGACCGCTCAGACGGCCACTGCCAATCAACTGACCTCGTCGCACATTCAAGAGCTCAGAGAGCCAAAGTGGTTTCGTCGGCCGATGGTCGTACGACGCAGTATGTCCGACAAGTCCACATGTCATATTGCACACGGGACCGATTTAGCTGAAACCAAGGAGACAAGCGATTAAACCGGAGACCAGGGTTAGGAAGAATAACTACGGTTCAGCGGTGATATAGTGGCTACTAAGAGTTTAACGAACTTACCTTTTCTACTTTATGTATTGTTCTGAAACATTTTAAAATTTTATATAATTGATATGACAATGAAAGTTGTTTAGATGTTTTCATATTACGTATGCAACATTTAATAGGGTTAAATCTGTGCATTATATATTATATTATTATTTACAAGTGTTTAATTTATTAATGTTATAGGTATTTTACTGAAAAATATTTTATATCTTATAGTAACTTGCTTTATATATTTTCATTCTACCAATATTTTAGAAATAGACAAATATAAGTGAATTAACAAACATAAATCCAGTTGAATTATTGCATATCACTAAGTATTGCGATCAGGATATAATAGCTGGATTACTCATTGGCTGTTTTAGTGAAGCCACCGACGCCGTGTCTCATAAGATTAAAGATATAAAATCACAGAACCCTTAAATTTGAAGGCAGTAATTTAATTACTTGGGAACAACACAACATAAGAATGATGATATAATAATAATAATAATAATAATAATAATAATAATAATAATAATAATAATAATAATAATAATAATAATAATAATAATTATTATTATTATTATTACTATTATTATTTATTATTATTATTATTATTATTCAATAATAATATTAATTTAATGATAATAATAATAATAATAATAATAATAACAATAATAAAATAATAGTAGTAATAAACCTATTATCATTATTAATTAAAATTGATGTTGTTGATGTTGTACTTAGCGTAAAAAAGGATGTTATGGGGTATCTCTAATACGGTTTACAAAATAATTATGAAACTTGAACGTATTTAGACCACATAGATAGGTTATCCACCACCTTAGGACACTGCGTTCGCGATACAAGTTACAACTATCGCTTTCCTTCAGACTTTGCATACAAATTAAGCACCTTAATTGCCATATCCACAATCTTGGAAAGAGCTTGTTTCATCACCATGGTGCCTGGGATTGAAATACGATTGTAATAATTAAGATAATTGACATAAATATGCATGTCTAGTCTATATTAGATTATAATCACTATGGTATTAATTAGAGGTTCATATTTTCTTTTTTCATGATATCGGTTTGCATCTTTGCGGCTGAATTTCTCACGACATTTAAAAACAGTTACAATTGAAAACAAAATATGAAAAAAAAACACCAATTTATTAATAAGTACAATATAATAATAATTAAGGGAAAAAAATGTAAAATATGAATACCACCACAAATTATTATCGTTTATTGAATAGGCCTATCTAAGAAATTAAATACATATTATGAACATCTCGATGTGTTTTTGTTTGAATTGTTGTTACCAAGAATAATATTAAATATCATCACAGTTAACGAGAAAGATTTTTTAAATATTTAAAAACTGTGGAAAGACTGGCTGAACCACACTTTTTTCACCTTTTCCAATAGTTTTTAAACGTTCAAAATCTGCATCTCATTAACAGTCCTTGAGTTTTCCGTCAAACAGCATTTTTGTGTCTTATCTGTTGTATAGTACAACATATTATTTTTTTCTCTTCTCCAGAGACTGGCATTAAGTGTTGTTTTAGTTTATTATGGAATTTACTCCACCATAAAAAATTTGAATAACAAATTTAAAGGCATCATATTCTGTGATAGGGCCTATGTGATATACCTTCGTGACATATTCGACCTGTAATAAAAGAATAAGAGTTATTAGTTATTAAGAACTTTGACTTAAAGTCAAAGTTGAACATATAAAATAGTTGATGCGATAAGGCAGTAGACAATAGTTTAAGTACTTTTATGAACATTTTTATACTGGTAAGTTGTTTGAAATGCAGTGCAAATTATATTATTTATTTTTCGTCGTCCTTCAATCGAAAGTAAATATATTTATATACCGTACCCATGCGTTTTTTCAGCTAATAAACGTATACCGTACGGTATAATCATGGAGGTATAACAATTTTATACCTCCATGGTATAATAAACCATTTTGTACTTTCATCTGTGCATTCCACGTCGAGGTCAAGTCGTACCATAAACAAACAAATTACACAACAAGTGCCAATATATTTTATAGTTTAATTTATTAATATTTATTGGTGTTGACATGCTACATGTATGGCGATCAAGGTTTTATTTTTTTTAAATGCAGGTGGTAGTGAAAATCGAAAAATTGACATTCGGCATAACTGCCCTTTCTAAGTAGGCCTACCCGTAAGGGTGTAGGACAGTTTCGATCGCCAACAAGTTCGGCCGCGGGATATGTATTGCATTTTCTATTCATTGAAGGACTATTAAATATCCTAATACTGATAATTATAATATAATAAATATATGTGTATTAACTTAAAAAGTAATAAAAAGATAGTGAGAAAGGCAAACAATATGTTTTAGTATTTTCAATTCGACAAGGTAAATCTAACATACAACAAACGAGCGTAATCCTAAGTTTAACAAACTTAAAATTTTCACTGGTAACTGATAAAATACGCCTATATATTTATAAAGTAAGCATAGTGTCTATATCAATAATAAGACAAACAAAAATTATTTAATTTCCCAATTTTCTGGATGTTAAACGTAAACTACAAAAATGTTAAAAATGTGCGACCAAATTGCTTTTAGATCCTAGGTTACGGTAGCATTTTAAATCTACTAGAATAAAACATTTAAAACTGAACCTGACAAATCTAGAATCTATGTAAAAAAATAAGTAGGTAGAACCTGGAATAGAAGCCTAATGGAATTAATCTGGAGAAGAAGCCCAAGTTTCGAAATGAAGCCCCCCCCCCCCTCTTTAGCAATACTAATCTCAATCTCTTGGGCGAGTCGAGTGGCCGAGCAGTAAGGCAGGGGCGCCGCTTGCTGCCGCCTTAACATCGACGCTGGTTCCAATACCTCCTCGCCCATGGTTGGTTGGTAGAACCAAGTCTTCTCGGATAAGGACTAAAAATGTAGTCTTGAAAAGAAGCCCATCTCGAAAAGAAGAAAGTCCAACAGTAAAAAAATCCATAAAAGAAAAATCCCAGAGCTTGTAGTCGAGGTTTAACGGTATATATAAAATACATAAACACTTACTTTATGCGTCTGTTGATCACAGAGATTTAAGGCGGCCCTCTTCAACACAGAGGGCCGCCTAGAGCGGCCGCGGGCCCCCGGAGCATCTTCGCTGCCCGGGCCCATTGATTGGGGTCGGGGGCCGCCTAGAGCCCAGCCGGATTGAGAAGCAGATCCCTGGTGCCCCCGAAAACTACGGCCTTTAAATATAACAGAACCTAAAATGTATGACATTGTAACAAAGTTAGCTATCAGTCATATCTTCTTGTACATCCTAATGCAACCTATTCACACGTATCTAGGGGCCCTTTTTAAGTGTGTGCCTATAATTGCGTGTTTATACTGGCATGTGTTGACATTGGCGCAGAGAGGCCCGGAAAACCGGGGCAAGTGCCCCCGGGCCCGGGATAACTAGGTAAACAATAATAAATAAAATTATTAAACGTATACATTCATCTAGTATCATTCCCGTGTTTTTCCCACGAGAATTGTTAATAAAGCTGACCATTCATCGATAAAAAGCTAGTAATTAATCGCTTCTAATTCTTTTTCATGAATATTTTCATGACTTCTACTATTCTAGAGTATATGTTTACAGTGTATCAAATTGTAAATTCTTTACGTTAATTATTTTTATAAAAAGCTTAGCTGGACGTCGTCAATATAGACTTGATAGAAATTCGATTGTCAATCATAAATTTTCTTACCCCAGCCCAACCATGGTGGAGCTGAGGAAGCATAAACCGTCCATCTTTGACAATCCTTCTCTGGGCCCATCTACTTCAATTCGCCACTGTAAACTTTGATACCTTGATAAGGACAGCTTTTACTTTTCATGTTTCTATACTACATTATTCATGACCTGGTGAAATTAGGTATACTCGATTAGATTAGCCCTCAAATCTGTTAAAAGGTAGTTCCACCCTTCGGTAATACTTGTGTTTTGCGATGTAATATTATATTCCATACTTGCACTAATGATACTCAGATAAAGGTACGATAGAGAGCTAATTCGATCATCTGACGAAGCTTTGAGTGACAGACAATACTCTTAAAATGGTTGTGCCATGAATTGACCGATTTGTTTTTGTTTATTAATGTAAGTGCGCGATGTTTCTACTTTTTACTACTATTCTTATTTTTTTGGTCGATGTTATACATTTTTAATGTAAGTGTTGTGATAGAATGTTAATTTTTGACGAATTTTAATTGTAATGAGAGGGTTAGTTTTATTTACGTTTAGGGCAATATAAATAAAACATATTAATTATTAAATGGGGGAATCTTCAATTTCCAGAACCTCTTAAATGTGCTCCAGGAGTGCAGGCTCGGAATCTCAAACAATTTAAGAATTTGAGAAGCTTATTTAGTGTCATCGTGAATGAAGTTTGGGGAGGCTATCGGCCAGCAGTTGCCTCGAACGCTGCTGCTGCTGCTGCTGCTGTTGCTGATGATGAGGATGATGATGATGATGAATCTGTAAAAATTACATAGCATTCACATAGGCGAACCACCTTCATTGCTGATAATTAAAGATGGTATTAGATCTGAAAATTCCCATCCCAAAGTCGATTATGATTTCAAACCAAGGTCATTAAATTCAGTATTATTCACATTGCGTATTATGCAATAACCTAAAAAAAAAAAAAAAAAAAAAAATGTTTTGAACATGTAAAAATTTAATCTTAACCGCCTTTGCGTAGCATATTAAATGCTCCAATCAGTACATTATTCTAAGAGGTCGGAAACTTTTATTATGCAAATCTTAGAGTACTGTATATAAATAGTATAGTCAATTTGTATCATAAATCAGAAATATTAAACTTTTAAAAAGTTTTGAAAATACAATATATCAGTAAGTTATATTTCCTAAAATGTCACTAAAATTTTGACCTTGATATATTGTAAACGCACACACGATAAACGGCAAAATAACTCTCGCATATCGTGTAAAGATTAATAATGGTTAAGTGAAATAATGAGAAATTCTTCGAAAAACCATATTGCTATTATTTTCCTATTTGTTTATATTATTTACCCCAAGTGCTATGCATTAACTTTATTTGAAATATTATAGGTTATGTACTATATTTGTTACTGCAACTTTCTAGACTCTAGATGCTTTATAGAGTGCCGCTAATTGAGGGCGTATCTGGATTGAAATCCCTGGTATACCGACAGGAAAGTTCTAGAGACACGACGTTCACCATAATTGGGAGAGTAGCGTGTTTAATTACCAGATCTACAATCTCAATCATGGAAAGATTAACTCTGATACTTACTAGCCCCATATTTCATCAGCTTCATTAGAATCAAATGATTAACTAATTTGAACCATGCTTCATTCATTGTGTATCTTTTTCTCGTCCGCGGCTATGTAGGCCTACTGTGATATAGGCCACAGAAATATAGTAATATGGGTAACTGTCAAAGATGAATCAATATTTGTCCCACCTTCCTCCGACACTATAGGTCTAACGTTAACAAGTTAATTCTAGGTTTGATAAATTAAATTAATCAATAAAACATATGATATTCTTTTTCTACATCAGATGTACATATCACTGGAGCCTGATTGAATATCTTTATGCTGGCAAGTTGATTGAAATGCATTGTAATTATATTCTGTATTTTTCGTCGTCCTTCAACTAAAAGTAAATATATTTAAATTAAAACCATTTTGTACTTTCATCGTTGCATTATTCCATGTCGAATTCAAGTGCCAATATGTTGATCTGATATAAATCTATAGTTTAATTTATTAATATTTTTTTATTTTCAGCTACTATATTACGATCAAGGATCTATATATATAAAAAAAAAATACAGGCCGCGGTAGTGTAAGTCGAATAGAGTGTTCAAGAGTAATTGTACGATCACAATGATCATGGTAATGGCGATATACTAATATGTTAATGTTTAATTCTAGGCTTGATAAAAATATTTAATATAAAATATTATATTCTTTTTCAACATCAAAAATAACATATCAAGGGCCCTATTGTATTAGCAATATACAACATTTAAGCAATACAAGACTATCAAATTTTATTTGACAAAAACATGATATGCCTAAATATGGTCATGATGTGATAACATTATGATCATGACTATATATGGGCATACAACATTTTTTTTTTGTCAAATTAAATTTGATAGCCTGGACAGAGCTTTAGTAAAATATATTTAGTTTGAATTGTAAAAAGAAAGTATTCATTAACAATGGGAATATCCTTCATCAAACTAATATCTACTTTTAAAAAGGTATTAGACTCTTGCCTGATTATTATTAGATTCCACAATTTTAGTTTGTCAAGCTTACGAGCATATAAAACAGAATCTGTATTATACAAAATTTATCACTCTTACTGCTACTTCGTTGAATGTCGTGCTTCCCCCATTTTAGAGTACATAGATTTTTTTTCCCGATGGTAAAATGTATTTGACATGAAGTCACATACGAAGCCACGAAATGATCCATATTTTGCATCTTATATACCGACTTTCCAACGGTATCTCAGAGCTGTCTCACTATTTAGTTATGCATAGTTCTTCAACTAAAGCTGGGCACTCACTGCGTCGTACGACGACTCCAACTCTAGCAATATACAACATTCAAAACTATCACATTTTATTTGACAAAAACATGATATGCCTAAATATGGTCATGATGTGATAACATTATGATCATGACTATATATGGGCATACAACATTTTTTTTGGTCAAATTAAATTTTATAGCCTGGACAGAGCTTTAGTAAAATCACTGTGAGCGTTACATGACGCGATTCCGTCTGCTGATTGTTGGGGACAGTCTGAAGTTATCGCCATTAAACACGATCCGTTGCTTTCTCCATAGAATCGCGTCGGCTGACAAAACACCGTCGGGCGCAGTGACTGCCTGGCTTTAAGGTCACACCCTAATGTGTAGCCCGGTGACAACTTTACACAAGCCTTTCAATATCAAGTTCTATGTAACCTGTTACATTGTTGATTTGATCGCAAGTAAATCCAGCTATAAGAGTTTG
The DNA here is from genome assembly GCF_011630105.1 of Anneissia japonica. NCBI lineage: Eukaryota > Metazoa > Echinodermata > Crinoidea > Comatulida > Comatulidae > Anneissia > Anneissia japonica. The sequence continues at coordinate 231,568 of NW_022732216.1, forward strand.
ATGACCTCCCTTAATTAACCTTAGTTTCATCTTTGTCTTCAGATTTTGGAATGGTTCAATATCCCTAAAAGGTTAAAGAAACATAAAACAGAAATTCACAGGACATTCAAAATAACATAGAGGTAAAATAACACTCAACAAGTAATATGATGACTAAAACATTTACAGTAGTTAGAATGAAAACCAATTAAGATGTTAAATGAAAAAATGTGTTTATTAAACAAACTAATATGATTAAAAAATAAAGGTGAACCACTGTTGTGAGACGATTAACAATTAACTGGAATATTTTGAATTATTTTAGAAATTTCAGCATTAATTTCAAGTTAAGTAATTTATCCATGGCTACATCTTAACAGCTGTTTGCACATGGATGCTGTAAATTTTACCAGATTCCTAGCTAAACAACATTCAGCACATGCAAATGATTGTTGAAAATGCAGTCATTGGATGCATTCGATTGCAGATTACAAATTTAAACTTTTGGGCACTCAAAATGTTCGTTAAAATGTTTGATAACGAAGCCACAATATCGGCGATAACTTTTCAACTCAAAGGAAAGCTTTTACTTCTTTTGGAATAATTAGTGCGAGCGCAATTTGCTTAAATTTTTCCAAGAGGTTGTTCACAAAATGACCAAAGGTTCATGGTGGTTAGTTTGACAACAAAAGTCCGATATAAAGACTGATTATGATACTTACGGCATTTCGACAGGTTTCACTGCCTCCACCCCACATCCATCAACAGTTAGCCTGCAGTTGGTAAGTGCAATGCTTACAGGATTCATGAACTGAAACACTGCGAAGAAGATCTCATCTGCTTTCAAGCCATCTGTGTTCTTCAGCTAAAAAGAATTTTTAAGAATAATAAAACAATATTAAAGTCTCTGTATAGATTTGATACTAATAGCAGGTATTTATGAGGCACTGGTATCTGCAAGGTGCGCTCACAGTGCCAGAACCAAGTAAGGCGAAAAAAAACAGGAAAGGAAACATAAGAAAAAAACAAACAAGAGGAAATTACAAGGAGAAATTATGGTCAAACAGGTGTTTCTTAGTCTGGACTTGAACATGGTTATATTTTCTGCAGATTTGATTTGTGTGGGCAGAATTCCAGACTTTTGAAGGAGCAGCGAAAAAAGATCAATGTTCTGTTTGAAGGAGTTGAGATGATGAATGAATACAGAGATTCCTTGTCAGTTTATATGTCTCATTACCATTTAGCTTTGTATCTTTTTGAAGGTGTTATCTGTTGCGGTACTGAACTGCAAACCATGGAACACTTTCTTCCTCTGCTGCAGCAAGAATGTCAAAGACTTCGCAGGGTGGAATGATAGTGCTTGTGATTGCGTTTGATATTCAAGTTTCATTTGCATTCAAAATATTTAACTTGATTATGGAGATGTGAAGAAGATGAAGCACACACTTGTAACAATAGCGCACATCCAGCGAAATCCAAATTTGCAAACATTGGCAGTGATTCAGCAGCTAGACATGTACGTTATAAAAATAATCATGCACAACTTCGGAAATCAAAAGCTTTTGCACTCTCTAGCTGTTTTTCTGTTACAACTCAAAATATCCAGATCAAAACAATAATTTGCAATATATAATATCTAAAATGGATATATATATATATGCGAAGTATACAGGAAATTCTTTAAAAAATGTATTTTAAAGAATAACTTCCTTACCGTGATTTCAAGTTCAGGGCGAGCGAGACACATATCTGAGTGACAGACAAGCTTTGAATTAGTCTCCTCAACCCTTCCAAACAGGAAGACTCTCAAACAACTGTGGTCTGCAAGTTTCATCATGTAATCTGATGCTGCCATGTGGACTACAGAAGAACTTGCTGCAAATATAAAAACACCAATTTCAATGATGACATTAGTCCGAGGTTACGTATTGTTGAATTATCTGCTTAAAGCATTCCATATTTCTTTAGCCAATAGGACAGAGGTCGGGTATTTTTTCCCCTCACCTCTTATATATAATCATTAAAAAAGTGAAGAACTTCATTTAAAAACATTAATTATAAATAATAACTTCACACATTATAATACCTCTGGAGTTTGCCTTTGTTCCTCATCTGAAACTGGCAGTTACTGCCGATCCCAACCGAGGGAAATTATACGATCGCATGCATCCCAAACCTAGAAACATATGCCCCCTTTTCAAATACAAGTCGCTGGTAACTAGATTTGCATTGATTTCTGAATTACTATTGCAACTTGTAATTTACCAGTCCTGTGATAATCTTTAATGGATATTGCTTGCACTATACAAAGAATCTGAGTACTTATTAAACTTACTTTCTTTGGGCTTTAACTTTACAGATAGTAATTCTTCCTTACATCGCTCTTTTGTGACACCAGTATAGAAACATGCCTAACACAAAAGTCAAAATTACACAAAATTGAAAACTGTAACTAAATTAAATTAAATAATTTTTAAATTTGTAACTTTGAATAGAATTAATGCAAATGTATATATGTATGCAGTTTTATTTTTTGGTAACTTGATTAAAATTAATGTAAGTGGATCAATGTATGTATTTGTTTGTAATCTTACAATTGTATAGTATTCGTAATTAAAATAATGTACATTTTGAATAATACCACTGTCATAGCACCACTAATCATTACATTCTGCTGTGGATTTTAGAGCTTTACAAATACTTGTTGATTGGTTGGATTGATTTATTGATGTCTGTATGTATTATCTTTTATAGTAATGATTTATGAATAAATACTTGGCATACACCAAATACTTTGGAAAATTCACACCAACGTGGGAGAAAGGTAAACATATAGAGTGCCTTGCCCAACAACACAATAGAGTTTAGAAACCCCTAGAACTCACACAACCACGGTTTCCAATATATTTGTTTCACCATGGTTTCACTTACCTGAACCTTGAGCCTTGCCTCTATGTTCCTTTCTTCTGCGCTGGAATTGTGCATAGTTATTGTAATGTTAAAGTCGCTTCCAACTACAGCATCATCTGGTGTCTCGATCTTGATTTCAACGTCTTGTGTTTGTACGTCTTCTTCCGTTTCTACTCCTAATCCAAGTTCACATACTGTCTGTATTGTCATCTTATGCTCTTTGCTACCTATGACGTATATATTATTTATATTACTTTTACACTAGGGGTAGATCTAGGTGTGAGTAAGGTGGCTAGTCACCCCACAACCCTTTCCAAAAAAATCAAAGGAAATTATTAGAAACAAAGCGATGTTTCTAAGATCGTTTGTAAAATAGTCCATCATTCTTCAATCCTTGATCCCTACTGTTAGCCCTATACTTCAATATTTTGGTGTAAAAATCAAGTTTTTATTGATTATATATAATTAGCTCATGTTCCTGTCTGCTCTCATAAACATAAAAATATAATGAATGTTCTTTATGAGCAGTAATTTCATAATAAAATAAAAGAGGCAAATCTTATGTACACTTTTAATGGAACTTTCATATTTTCTTTACCAATAAATTATTAAATTTAATGGATTAAAATAGTTATTCAAGAAGGTTCTAGAAGGGGTGTTATTTTTCGAGAGGGACATTTATTCAAAGTGAATAAACATGGTATATTTAAATGAAAAATGCATTACAACACGAAAGGCTCATCCAATCCAAAACAGAAACAAGGCAAAAAATTTTAGAAAGTGCTTTGTCCAACACCGGTGCTGCGTACTGATAATGATGAAGAGTATATTCGTTATTTTCATCCTTAATTTTGTTAATTAAGATATTTACCAGTTGGGTGCCTGTACAGGTGTGTAATATCTTCCGGCTCAGCTTTTCCTAGTGCCTTTGTGTAGATCATCTGTCCATCAATCTCATGCTGCTTTACAACCCTCATCTGGCCGTACACACCAAATTCCTCTGAACAACTCCAGAATGTTACAGTTGAGTTGACAGAAGTGAAGAGTTGGTCAGAATCATATGGATAGTAGAGATGTCCTTGCTTCACAGCATTCAATGGTACAGGTCCAATACAGCTTAAACCTTGTTGAAAAAAAAATTATCAAAATGATTAATCTAGCGGAAAGGATATGTTCTGATAGGGTCATACTTTAAAATGCACCAAAGACAAACCTGGCTAATGAACTTTCCTGCTAAGCCCCATCTCTTGGACATTTTTGCTAAGGTCCAAAAAAATTATAGTAAAAACTCAGGTAAACATATGTGTTTGTGAGACATGCGCATAATCCTAACCTAACCACCACATCAAGTCTGTCACGCTTCCATGTAGGGACAGTTTCAGATCCATTCACCTCTTTCAATCTTCTCATTTTTTTGAAAACGCTGTGAGACCAGGGAGTTGTTATTTAAATAACAACTCCCTGGTTAGGTGAGTGAATGGCTTGGAATGAAATCGGTAGTGTTTTACACATATGACTAAGAATACAACCAAGGGAATGGAAGGGGATTCACATTGATTCCGTATTCAATAACCGGGAAAAAAAAAAAATTTGCAAATGGATATACCTATTTCCCTAAAAGCATACAGTAGGTGTGCTTGGTACATTAAACACTTGATGTATCAATCAAATTGCCAATTGTATCTACATTCAGGGCAGATCCAGAGATGTCCAAAAAGGTGCAAAATTGGGGCCGGTCGAGATAATACTACCGAAGGGGGTCCGGGGCATTTCCCCCATGAAATTTTTGTGTCTTAGACACCTGAAAATAAGCTCTGAGGCGTTTTGGCAATCCAAATTTTTTCTTCTTTCTTTCTTTCTTTCTATTTTTTTTTCTTTTTTAACCTTCCAAAAAGGGCGGGGGGGGGGCTGGCCCCCATCTTAATGTTCCCCTGATATTGTAAAAGCCTATAATCAATAACAATTTTTTTAGTGTCTCTTCATTATACAATCTACCTTTGCTGGTTTCTTGGGGGGTTGGGTCAAGAACTTGCCAACCATCATAGCCCTGTGGCAGATCCGTTCTTGTCATCCAAACTTCATTCCAAACATGAAAGAACCTAAGAACAAAGTTGTACAACAATATTACCAATGATATAATTACACAGATGTATGCAAGCATTTATATGGAGTAGAAACATTACTACTTTGGATCCTTTTTCCTTTCAGAGCAGGGGTATTTGGACCACTAGGGCGGGTAAACTAACAGCCTAGGGGCTTAGTATTTTCAGTGTGTGATTGCAAGTGATGAAAATACCTTTAGTATAGAAGAAAATTGTTCTTGTGTCCCACAAAAATGTTTTGACGACCCAAATTTTGGTCATGACCTATATTTTGAGAACCAGGTTTATAAAGCATAAATATAAAGAGTAATTAGGACATTAAATACAGTTTCCAATGAGGGCACATCTTACCATAAAGACTGATCATTCATATTTTCTATTGGTTGATTTGAATTTGAATCAAAATAGATGTTAACTGATGTATTTTTCTCAGCATCATGATTACAGTTGAAACTGGTAACACATCGTGCAGGAATCCCGATACAGCGGCACACTGAAAGAGAAAAAATAAATCGAGTTAATTTCAATATGATAACAGATTAAAATCACATTATATCATAATTTTATCTTAATAACCTTACATGGCACACAAACTAAAACTCATTTATACAGTAATCCAATAATTTGGAAAAAAGAAAAATATTTATTAATATAAAATGTTATATTCATCCATGAATTTACTCTCAAATATATAATGTATTATAAATAATAAAAAATAAAATACACAAACAAATAAATATAAACAAATTATTCGGACAATAAAACAAATTATGGATAATTGTCTATTGGAGATCCCACCTGAGATAATGTAATGCAATATAAACATTTTATCCATATTAATCTTTTATAAGAACAAACACATATTTAAAAATTGATTTTGTGCCATAGAATGTCTGAACACATAACAATAAATTGGGCTTGCCATGCATAAGTGACGAAAACAAAAAAATTGACTTTTTAATATATTCATATTCTTCACATTATAAGCTTAAAAATGATAGGTGATTTACTCGAATTGACTTACTATTGCCAAGTTATAAATACAGTAAAAGTATTACAGCTTCTCTGTACTACTAAAGTATACAATACTGCCACCTCTTATGCTAATGACTTACATTACTTGCACTTAGCAACAGTACGCTTGTTTTTGGATGGCATGCCTCGAATAAATAATTATCACTTGTGATATTTTTATAGAGAAGACAAAGTCAAATGAGGGCAGCATACACTTTATTCTTACAATGTAACATTTTGCTTTCCACTTTAAAGGGGCAATTCAAACAAGTCTATGTCTATGATTAAATAAGCAGTGCAGTTTAGCTAATTATGGTAGAAAGCCAAGGATGTTTATATTCTCCTCGAAGGCACAAAATAAATAAAATTCTGGCACATCACAGATTCTTGTTATAAAGTCTTAGTGTGGATAGGCTTTATGGTTTCAAAAGCTGTAATAACATTTGTGGTTAAATTTAAAAATAAAGACTAATTTTTACTCTAAATACCCTTACTTGTCGTCAGCAGACCGGCTAATGTCCAGCACTGGCCGTACCTCACTGGCCTTTGCGTTTTCATGTATTCTTCAAGAATCCTACGACTACTATTCCATGTTGCAGGAGGAACACCAAACGAATATTTATTGTCCCAACGGCATTCCATCACACCATACTCATGGTGACCGTTCAACTGTGTATGTGAAAACGATGACACAAAAATTTATAATTCTTGATTATTGGCTCAAAATTTGTTATTCTCTCTTTCATTGTAATTAAGTTAGGTGGCAAAACTGCGGCTGCTGGGAGTCCTCAGGGGCCCAGCCAGAATTTCTGATTTCCAGTTTGAATAAGAATCAATAAAGAATTATTTTATTACCAGCATAATTAACTAGTATAACCGAATATAATACATTGTGTAAGTAGTATAACCATTATACACTTCACTGAAGCCAAACAAACAACACAACAAATTTAAAGTAGAATTTATTTTTTTTCAAAATTGGTTAACATAATTTCATAAAATCAACCACACATTATATATACCAAACAGTAATAACAGAAATATGAAAGAAAAAAATACAGTTTTCCCCCAATTCAAAAAATTTGAGACCAATGTTTAAATGAACTAAATAACAATTCATCTTTTAACACAACGGTGACCTGCTTAATGGAGACCGAACTAAGAAAACTTTTTTCAGGTCCCAAATTAAAGGTGAACCGTGTGTACAAAATAATGTTTACAATTTCGCTGAAACAAAACAAAACACATGTATCACATGCCTAACAACTGTATTATCAGTTGCACAAAAGCTAGCTACTGTATATTTTTTGGTTCCAGCTTGAAAATATTTGTGAGGAAATTTCATGTATCAAATAATTTTCACAGATGACCACACACACTGTATGTATTGAGTTTTATGCCCATGTCATTCTCTGGACACACTCCTGATGAAAATGTTTTATCACGTCAAAACTGTATATAAAAAAAGTCCCAATCAGTATATCCGGAACTTACCACATTGCAAACAATTTGGCTAACTTTAATCGGATCATTTCTCGCAGACACATTGACGCTGGATTCAATGATGAACATTATTGTTCTAAGAACAATTTCATCAAACTAAAATGAAACAAAATATAATTTCAACTTTATTATTTCATTTTTTCTTAAAGAAGACACTGTACACTTTTTAAACATTTGTTATTGCATTCCTTTTTAAATATTACTATTTATAGTAATTTATGATTCTTTAGAGCATGTAGTAAATGATTCAACACTTGTCTTAACCTCTGCATGACTCTTGCATTCATTTATCAAAGACCTAAAGTATTGCTAATTTTAGTAATGTTGTAAGTGGTATTTATTGCATATAAATCTCTACCAGTCTCCCTCCATCTAAAAAAACAAATTTTGGAACCAGAGCTGTCATGGTTTCTTTAGTCTCAAACTCTAATTAACATATGAATAGAATTTTTTTCTGTCTTTTTTTAATTGCTAAGTGTAAACACAATTATTTCAAGTAAATTTATGTTGTAATTTTATATTGTATAGTTTTGTATCCTATAATTGGTATTTGAATATTCTAATTTTAATTTATTCTTGTTGTGTATTTCAGTCAGGTATTTGTCAGTTTTTTCTGCTTGGTGATCCTGGTTTAGTTTTTTATAGGTATTGTTATACAAGCATTTCAGCTATGTGCAACGGCTTTGTATTTGCTATTTTTTGGGTGTTTTTTTTTGGTACCTCAAAAATAAATGAAATAAAAATAAAGTGAACTATATTACTGTTATATTTTTTAACAAGATTTTTATGGATGGCTTTACCTGAGCAAAATCCCAAGCTCGCTTACTAAGGTGCTTACTTGTTCCAAACCAGATAAAACCAGTATCACTTTGTACATACTCCTTTCTTTCAACATCCGTACACGGCTGGAACTAAATAGTAGCATATAGTATAAATCAAGATAGATATTAACACTGTTAAATTATATATAAATCATCAAAGAAAAGTAAATACAGTATTGGAATAAAGGACATAACAGAAGAAAAAAAAAACCCAGCCTCCACCAAAATATATATAACTTATTGTTATATAAAAGTTACACATTACCTTCACACCATGGATTAAAAAGTATATACACAGCATCATCATGTTGATATATAAACTCTCTTTCTGGCAAATCCTTCTGCGTAGCTCTGGTTTCTACCATCAACCTGTATCGACCAATCAGAGACTTGACTGGACACCAGATGTCAAGGGTCACCGAACAGTTATCAATGTTCTTTATTACAGCGCTCCATTGGCTTTTCTTAATTTCCTTAAGTATCGGTATTTGGACTAATGTACTATCACAAATTTTATGGATTGTTCCTGGTAAATGTATGTGCATAAAAAAAACATACAAATAATCAATAATCAAAGTGCATTAACGGAATGGAAAATTAAATTATGTAATTTTTTTCATAATGCATCATTTCCATTTATTCATTTCAATTATGTTGTCTTCAAAAATACATTCAAATAGACAAAAAATATACAATCGTTAACAACCCAACGGGATAACCAAAAAGCGAAACAAATCTATTGAGTGGTTCTCCAAGCTTACAAAAATTCATTTTTAGACACTAATGTAAAACTGAGAGCAGGAGGAGGGATGTAGCACAATATATTGTATTTATAATGATCAATATAATAATGAAACTATGTACTATTGTGAGTAAAATTAATATAATTCAATAATTGTTGGCTAGTTGTAGAGAAATTTTATGTGCAGTACAGTTTCAGCTCTAAAGCGTAAACCTCTTGAAAATTTATGTATCTTTGAAAAAAATGAAATAAAAGGTTCCATTCACAGAGGAAGTAACTGCCATAAAGTACCGTCAAAGACCATAAATCAGTTGTTACATAAAAGATACAGGATGTTAAAAATATCACAGTTTACCACCAGACATTTTAACACAATTTATCAGTCAACATCAAAGCCTAATATAGCATCTCACCTCTCCAGATGCAGATAAATAAAATCTGATACAACATTTGCATGCTCTTATCCTAATGATATTGAGCAACCATGATATTGTCATGTGGCACTCAATTTCTGAATGGCCTAGTGTTTGATTGCATGGTTTGATAGATTGATTAAATATTGACTGCTTCTTTGAAATTATTATATCAAATGTGGCTGATTTATTTAAGAGGGCACCTGAATATCAGCCAACATACCTTGATATGCTAGAAGGGTCACCCTCTATAAATACTGTATGGTTTCAAAACAAAAAACACAACACAAGATGTTTGAGACTAAGTATTCTTGGTATTTCTAAATAAAGATAAAAATCTCTCTGGCAGTGAAAGCAGTGCCCCAACCCCCATGAAGAGAAAACTAAATTTATGAGAGAAATAAGGGGGAGGGGGTAAGAGAATAATTCTCTGTAATTTTTAGATTTCTGAGACACTATTAAAACAAGGAGGTATAAAAATATTTTATACCTCCTTGATTGAAACAATTAAAACACCCTCTCTACATTGTTGGAGCTTCAAGGTTACAGGCCAGCCCAGTGGCCTGATAGCCTGACAGGTGTAATAATCGTAATGATCCCAGGGACTCATAGCCACTAACCTCATGAATTTTCCAAGAAAATTAATAAAGGCTTGAAGGAAAATATCCAATCAGTAATATACAGTGCATCAATATTTAGAAGAGCACACGCACTTATGCCTGAATCCTTTCAAGATATATGAGATCTATACAAAACTAATCTCCTGAAATATCATGGACTTTATAAGATATTAAATATTTGATTTGTTTCTGCATTCACCAAGGTTTAATATCTGTATATGCACTTGAACACAAATAGCACTAAAGCAAATACTGTTATGTAATGTATGTACGTATGTTCAGTACTACAATAACATCAAGCCATTTAAGATATATGAAGTTTATACAAAACTAATCTCCTGATCATCAATATATTTGAAAGATAATAAAAAAAATAAACAACATTATTAAAATAAAATGTATTAAAAACAAGTAAAAATGTATAGACTATTTATTTCTTACTTATGAAAGAGATTTTTTTTTTATTATCAAGCTAATAAATTTTCTCCAACGGCCAAGTTATCCTCAAGTTTCAAAAATATATTTAGGGAGTGAGAGGATCTTTTAAAAATGGTAATAAATGTAATAAAATTAACACAGTATAGCAATAAAAAAATTAAACTTGTGAAAAGAAATATGCTTCTGAAAAAGATAAAAATAAAAGAACAGAGTTTGTGCTGGCCCAACCGACCTAAAATCTTAAAAATTTTGGGTCAGCGAATTCTGGTCTAATAATGACATTTAGGAATAAGACAACAAAAAAAAAACAAAAAAAAAATACCTGTTGTCATCCGTATGGTTATGGTGTCATTTTTGTCATTAAACTGACGGTCTAACCGCATCGTTATCTGGAATGACTGTCCACGGCGTATTATCAAATCAGTCGACTGGTATTCTTCGGTGCTATGGAAACCCTTGTTCAAATGACAATGAAGTTCAATGCATTCAACAATGAGTTGACCACCTGAAAACAGTATTGACATAAAATAAATATCTTTAAAGCAACAATGTTAGGATAATAATTAATACTGATAACTTTGCTTTTTATGTGATGATAAAGATATAAAATAAACAACAGCTACAACAAAAATAATAATACTGTTTGTATCACAGAACATACCTAGGACTTTTCCTTGTTGACGTGACAACTGATTTTAAAATTATAAAGTAACAAATTCATAAAAAATGCTACTGAGACTACTATAACTTAGGTAAATATACATTACAAAGATTCGAGTGATGTATCCATAATTAATCCAATTAAACTTCTAGAAATCAACTAAACTGTAGGCCTACCTCTATCCACAGGTTTTTCCAATTTCCATAGGTCCAATTTGCTGGGTGACATCCTTCCAACATCTTTATGGAAACGATTAGCGGCAGGTCCCAGAGAATTGGTATGCGATCCTGAAACCAAAATTAAATTACGTATTCAAGCGAGTCTTATATCGGCATATGGTTTCTTTGGTCATCTCGAATAACGAATATCAACTGTAGGCCACAAAAAATTATTGCGTACTTTGAAAAACCCAAGGCATTCTATAAGAAGGTCTTTACATCTGATTTTTGGTTCAGCCCCTGGTGTGGACTAGACATTTCCACAAATCGCAACAGACTGACAGGATGGGACCGTCTGGAGTATATAAGTTTTTAGAAATTAGTTCATGTTAGTACTTTGTATATTTTAAGAAATATGCTATATAAATACTTGTAACATTTAAAATTTAATAATAAAAAAAAAAAAAGATTAATCACAAGTTTCATGTGCCAAAATGGCATACACATACTACAGTAAATGTTACAATACTTCATAACAGCATAATACTGAACATGAATTATATCATTATTGTATATATCTGAATAATCATCCGTTACATCTAGGTCTATACAAAATTGGTGCCCCCTCATTGCAAAAATTCTGGATCTGCCTTTAGCTTATAATACCGAGTATCCATTATTTTGAATACAATTTTAACATTTTTATTCCATTATACTACATTTTATTTATTCAGATGGAATGATTGTGTAAAAATAAAAAAAAGGAATGTGATTGTACAATAGCCTTTGTCTTGTAGTTTTTAAAGTTTTATGTTTATTGCCAAGAAAAACAAATCGCAAAGTATTTTTGTTATATATTAGATGACGAATAATGAATATTTAATTTTCTTTATTTGATTTTGATTTTTTATTCATCTGTATCAGGAAGTGTTTTTGAAAAACTTTTCTGGTGGTAGTGAATTAATTGTATGGCTTTTAAAAGAGGTTTGTGAATTCTAATATATCAAGTACCTCTTCTTCATAATGGCACCTTATAAATTAAATTACAAATAGCAAATGTTGGTGTTTTGATAGCTCTCTTGGTTTCTATTTACAGTATTGTTTTCACTTGTTCCTTTTTTTTATTTTTATCTCTTGTAGTAAAAACCACCACTTTTATTTATCACAAAAAAAAAACCATTCCATCAAAACAACACAAAATTCAAATCAAATTCAATAAAATGACTGAACATCATCAATTTTTCACTTGTTCCTCTTAGGATTTCAATTTTTAATTTTTTTCTCATGGTTAATATAATATTATATGGAATCATGTAATATAAATTAAATCCAGTTTTTACTGTTTACTTTGTTAAATCTACCTTGCTTAATTCTCTTTTCAGCAATACCAATTTTACAAATATCGGTCAACCAATTGTCGAGATATTAAGGCATCCACACCCGTTTTGGCCAATTTTGCCATATTTGGGCAGACCATAACTTCCAAAATATTGATCCGACTTTGCTAAAATTTAAGATTTGCATGTTTGATGCCAAACCAAACATGTATACCAATTTTCAGCGAAATCGGAGTCAGTTGGGTTAAAAATGTTCATTTTTTGGGGTGATTTGACATGGAATGACCCTTTGCCTAAAACTCAAATAAGTTCTAAGTCAACCTCATTTTACATGCCAAATTGTTGTGTTTCTTCCACTTATCAATGATCTGTAAGTCGAACAATTTTTCAATGCCATTTTTGATTTGACTTAGGCAAGTTTAACTAGTGTATTGTGCTTTGAAGTTTTATTTACTACACACATTTAACAATATTTATTTTGACTTTAATTGTTCTAGAAAGCAGCTTAACTCAGTTGGATAAACTGGTGGTAGCCACTACAGTATATATGTGTGCTGAACTGTGGAGAATCTTGTTCCCGGTTCAATTCCCATTGCTCTCTCCTTGTATTTCAACTGGAGGCCTGAAATGCAAGTTATGATAGCGCACCGTCTTTCGGACCAGACGTTTAAGCCATTGGTTCAGTGTGCATTATGGCCCATGTTCATGTTAAACGCAGTACACTCTTAGGAAGAGAGTAGGGGATTGTCTCCCGGTATACTGCCCAATCACCACCAGAAGGACCCCACTGGAAATAAGTCTTCTTTTAGACTTTAGTAGGCTATCCTTGGTGTTTACACTGAATAAATCCAATCCAATCTAATCTATAATTAGGCCTTTTATTTAAGCCTATAGAACAGGTAGGAAAAGATTCTTGATACTTCTTGGTGGGGGGGGGGGTAAAGCAGGGGTCTCAAGTTAAAACAAGCCACTTCTGAGAGGTATTTTAACACATCTAATTTCAATTTTGCTACACATGGTGATATCCATCAGCACTGACTACCATGAAACAATTACTGTAATAATGATTCAGATAAAGTAGTAAAATAATATGAATCGTAGGAAATATTCTGAAAGGTTCTTGCTTGCTTGCGGGAGGCTGATTTCTAGGAAACTCCAGCGACTTGATTTGGTTATCATTATAACATACCTGTGGCTGGACTTGCAGGATTCGATGTCGTCACTGACTTCAGCGGAGACCGGAATGATCCTCCAGTCCTTGGTGGTGACCCTGGTGATGTTGCAGGCTTCTTCTTCTTCATGGCCCCACTTCTGAAGTTGCTCCTTCTGAAGTAGTTGGACCTTCGCATAGCTGAGTCCCTACCTGGACTACTTGGGCTTTTTGAGGTTGATGTTTGGTTTCCCATGGCAATCAAGGCTTATCTAGATCAGAATAGAAATATTCCATTTTCACTCTGATTTTTTTTTTCTGTTAGCATGGCATTCTAGGTATTCTAAAACTAAAACACAGTATGTTAAAATGTGTAAGGGTATATGTATTCTCTTAATTAAGTTAATAGCTTAATTCTTTGTTTTTTAATTTGCTTGTTTTTAATTTACTTGTAGATATGTCGCTTCATACACAGAGAGAGCTGGTTTGCCACATCCCCAGATAGTTCATTTATTCATTTTCTCATGGTATCTATTTCAAATCTCCACAAAAAATAAATAGATAAATAAATGAATGAATAAATAAATAAATATAAATAAATTCTGCTCTATAGTCAACCCCCCCCCAACTATAGTGACCCCTCTCTCTTTGTCTGGAGCAGTACTTTTAATTGCCAATTTAAATTTGTAAGTGTAGGCCTTTATGTATTCTTTTTGTTGATTTAGTTTATAGTTTAATTCTTTGTTTATAATTTTGTTTGTTCTTTTATAAGTTGTACAATGTGGATGCACCACCTTTGTGTGTGCCACCGATATAAAGGTGTAATTTCCCAATAAAATACTTACTTTATTAATAAATCTGATCTGAATACTCTAACCAGTAAAGCTCTAATTAAGAAACTAAACCAGGGACCACCCTACATTTTCAGGTCCCAAGGGTAGTTCGAATTTGAGGCCTAACTGTTAGAAAATTTGCTATTTTGACAATAAAAATATTTATCTTACTTTATTCTAGTAAAATGATGTTCCCACCTAGTATTAACCGATTACTATGCATATCCCACAACTAAACTGTATTTCAGGCTCTCATACAGATATCTCGCTACAGCTAGAGATCTGTCTATACTGAGATAGTATCAGTTTCCAAAGGTCATTGGCAAAATTGTGTCAGCAATGATATTATGTTCTATAAATCGGCTAATTACTAATTGCTTCAATTAAACGATGTTTCAAATGCTAACGTTACCTCGATATAAAGACTTCACTTACCTTCAGTATTATATCCGTACTAGTGTTACCTCAAGGTTTAGACTTTGTCTGGGATTGAGTTGTTTAGAAGTCCACTATTGACTGAAACAGGAATTCAGAGAGATGGAAATTGAGTCACTATCCTTTTTTTTGTTTATAAAATACTCGGAGTGTTGTGATTAGAGGAGCATTATACACATATCAGACTTCTCAAGTTGGTAAATGCATTTCAGTAACCAAGTCTTAAAAATTCGTAGTAAATACAAAATTTCCATAGCACCTAATATTTGTCATGAGTGCAAAATATGGGTGCTTAAATTACAGGTGCAATATAATAACAACTGTGGGATTTCAAACAAGCAGGGCAGGATGAAGATTTACGGGTCACTTTTTCTTTTCACAATAATTTATCAGTAATTTGACAAGTAATAAAAAATAATAATAATAAATATTATAATAACAATCAGTAATCTGACAAGTACCTCTGAGTTGCCTAGGGACAATGTAACCAAATATCCTGATGGAAAAGTCATTTGTCTGGACTAGACCTATTTATTTATGGGTATAGGCCTATAATAAATTTCCGTAGTATTTTTGTCTGTCCATAATAAGGCAAAATTGCCGTAGCAACTATGGAAGTTGAGTAGTACAGTGCTTGAGAAAGTCTGTTATTTGACCATGACAAGAGTAGTAAAATCACTATATACTATATGTTTTACCCCAACCCCTTATACCCTTCAATCAAAATAAGAACCTGTAAACAATTAAATAATATTTAATAAAATATTAGATTTTGAAGTACAAGGATTAAAAGCAATGAAAGAGTTGGTATTTATTATATTTCTATTGATACATTACTCAAAATATATAATAGATAAATATAAAAGAAAATATAAATGTATAAAGGTAAATGTAGGTAATTAATGCATGACTCGTAGCATTATTGTGCTGACTTGCATGTGGGAGATGCAGTGGTTTTCTAGGCGGCTTTAAATGGGGGTGCTGATGGGGAGGACGTGGAGGTAAAGTTGGGGCTTGATGATCAGTTGAGAGGGCGCTTACTCACAAAATAAGGTGATTTTAGGTGAATTTTAACTACCTGACTGTGATTTTTGGGGGTGCCTGGGTGGCGCGAGTAATCTTTGGAGGAGCGCGCATCCCCGAGCACCCCCTACATACGCTACAGGGAAGATGTCAATATGTAAGCTTCTTTCGAGAGACGCTTATTGCACAACAAGTGGGACTGAAGTATTCTAGGGAACTGCAAAAGACTAGCATGTCTGTTACTGCAAGGTTTCAGGTGACAAGTTCTGCAGAATAGGGGTCCCAAGTTACAAGATGTCAGTTCCAGGGGGAAGATTTATCAAACTTGAAATCAGCTTAAATTCGTCTTAAGATCATTTTTTTGCTTAAGTCAAATTTATCCATATTGCTTAGCTTAAAAATTAAAAAGAAATAAATTAAAAAAAATTAGAAAGTCGATTGTACGTTGGCGCCATCTAAGACGATTTTTAAGCCAAGATTTTGCTAAGATTGGGTAATAAATCAGCTTAAGATATTTATTAGGGACATCTTAACTTTTTTGACTTAAGACATATTGCAAGCTGAGATTGATAAATCCCGGGCTAGGAGATCTGCAGTGGCGGATCCAGGAATTCAAAAAAGAGAGGGCCAAGGGAGGAACTCTTAGAGATGGAGGGAACTTTAGATGGCTATGGCACTCTCAGACATTTTGAATATAATTTTCTTTTTTCTCCATTTTTTTTATAATTTTGAAAAGTTTAGGAGGATAGGTTATTTTCTGGGAAATTCTTGCTTGCCTGCTGAAGTGTACGGCGTCCCAATTTCTGGAAGACACCTGCGAGTTGCTTTCTGTTACTACAACAACCTGTTTCCAACCTTGTGTTCGGTTCTCTAGTAGAGATGCATGTGACTTTATGCACATGGGCCTTAAGACCATATTTGAGAATACCTGGTCCTACCAACAAAATATTATGAGCAAGGGGGTTTCCAAGTCAGTGCTAATGCTGGTTGTTGCAGTACCTTTGCCTTACTGTACTTCTCAACCACTCAAATCATCCAAACAATTAATAAATACTACAGGTTTACAAAAATAAAATATATAAAATTTACAACAAAAATTATTAATTTAACTTCGATAACTATTTTACAGGACAATTATATTAATACATTTTCATTAAATCTTATAGAATAGAGTTAAATAATATTATATTATGACTAGACTAGGGTTGGCCTACAATTCAAAATTTGGAAGGAAAATTTTACCCAGAAATGGAATACTTTACTTACATTTTGCAGTTCTTCTTGGTATATTAGTGTAAATATATTAACGCTTATTTTCATAAATGTGCCACCAGAATAACGTAAATGGTTGAGCCCAGTTGCCATTGAAATTTTAAGCCTATCCCCATTAAAGAATACACAGATATTACTTACCTAACAATACCACACCAAGTAGAAAATGCCTCACTGACAAAAAAGTAAAACACGGTCCACTTCTCAAGGAGAATGCACCCAAAACACCCACAATTATCTATATGGCTGGAATTTATCTCTAATAATAGTGCAATACAAATGAAAGTGTTGCTACAGCAGTTTAAGAACTGTGTAACCAGGAAAACCCAGCCTTACCTAGTTCATAACAAGCATTTTATGTGGACTTTGTTCTCAATACTAAGGAAATATTTGATTTGCATTTCAACAACAGTATTTCTCTTTATACTTCTTTAAACAACAATAGATAGGTGATGGTCTATGTACATAATTGAATGATTACTCTTGTTGTGTGTAAATACACGTCTGCACAATTCCCCGGTGAATATCTATGATACGCTTCCCCTGCGAATATTCGGAAGTGGTTTCTAGGTAATAATAATTAGTTAATGACAGCATCATATAGGCCTAATAAAAGTATGACAATCACACTTGGTTTTCTCAATTATTAATTGTTTTTAAAATTTGCGATAGGTTTAACAAGGTTTACTGTGTATAATATATACACAGAATATCACATCATTTAAAAAAATTAATATGCTCATTTTGAAGTAACAAACAAATCACAAACTTGATCTTAATTTCAAAATAATTTTTTCATGATTTTCTTTATGTCATTTTCAGTGGACAATGCACTTCTTTAAACAGCACAGGGTCCCCTGTCAAGGAAACCTTGTTAGAAAAACCAAAAAATTAACACATCTGTAATGCATTCATATCGTGTATTGCTAAAGGTAGATCCTGTGGAAACTATCAAAAAATCAAGTCTACTTTAATAGATGATTCCATTTCTAAGAAAGCTCTAAATTTAATACAACATTAACATAATGGTATATCAATAAACAGACGCTATGCATGTCTACAACAATCTGTTTTGTATATATGCCTGGATAGGTAATGAGAATATTATTAAAAATAATGTAAACAATAACCTGAAATATGTATGTAGATAAAACAAAAACATACACTGTACAGTACAGTAGCTGGCAATGTCTTACTAATGGCTAAATGTTCCTGTCATACTATTTCATCTTTCCTACTGCAATTTGCATTCTATAAGCATTTCCACTATAACAAATGGCAGATTCCTACCACATTGATTAATTACTCAGTGATTATGCAAATATTAAAAATTACATTAGAAATGTCATTAAAAGTACACATATGACAAGATTACAATAGTTACATAATATTCAAGTTAAATTTCACAATTAAGTGCATATATACAAAAATTGTTTATATAATAAATATAATATATGGAATACAATTCAATTCTATTTTATCTATTTGCATCTTTATAATAAATATACAACCTTCCCTAAATGTTTCTTTTACAGATTACCATAATAATAACAAAGTATTAATTATAGGTCTATATTTATCAAATATCAAAAACATTAAAATTGATATATGTTATGGTCAGTTAACGTCATATTTAAGCCAAACACATAAAATTATAATCCTAGGATATGAACCAACGGTTTCCGGTCCAGCTAGAATGTCTTAATTAGCTTATTGTTACTATTTTTATATAATCATGTGCAAAAAAAAAATTATATAACAATTATATAAGAGTACTAATAAAGATTGTATGTGTCACAAATGATTAAAAAAAAAACTCACCACAGCAAGGAGTCCAAGCAGGATCTCAATTGCGATATAAACACATTTTGCTCCAGATGCTGTTGTGAATTCTGTATGCGAATGTCTGCTCATCAATGTACTTGAGTATGGACCACTGGTTTTCAAGCATTCACACTTAACATGAAGATGACAATAGAGATCTTCAAACCTCAGATTAAAATCTTCAAAGGAACTAATTATAGATCTAACATTATTTATCTCATTGTGTCATATCCTTCAATTAAAATCATAAGTGCCCAGATATCTGAACAAACAACTGCAAAAAATATCATTTTGTGGTGGAGGTCCCAGACGGGGAGGGGCCTAAGCTACCTGTCAGTCATCAAACTTCTAATTATTTTGTTTATTTTTATTTATTTGACACATATTTACTATGAGATAAGTCTGCTGGTGATGGAAAATTAAAAGGCCAACAGGTGAACAATCAAAGCTCCTCTAATAGCGCCCAATCCCGATTTGCAAAGGTAAGAAAAAAAAAACCAAAAATGTTAAAATGAAAACATAACAGATTAAAATGGCCCAAAATTGCTCAGATTTTATAGATGCAAGCAATTATATGTAAAACTAATGCTTTCTGTCACTCAGTAGGCATTTTTAGCTAGAACATTAGACCTTTTACTTAGAACATTGCAGTGCAATGTTACTATATAATTAAATCCATCAGCAGTGTGCTGCATATGCAGTTAGACTAGTATTACTATAGATCACACGACTAATTTCAATCGCTTGTCTTTGCAGGAAATAGAACATGTACAACGCACTGGGACTGAATAGAGCTGTAAATTTGTCAGTTGCATTCAATCTCATATCACCTCAGCTCAGTAACTCTTAATCGCTGGCCAGTTGCCGAAAGCAAGCTGAGTTTAGGGGACAAAGCTAATGTTGTATGTAAAAATATGGTGTCTCACAGGATTTCATCTAAGAAGACACAAGACAATATCATTTTAACCTCTACAGCTGTGTGTTTAGATATGTATATGGGGGTGTACGTAGGGGTATGTATGTGTACCGTATATGTGTATTTTGTTTTTGCCAACATATGTATAGGATTTGTGTTGTGGTGTTGTTATTTTCAGATTTGGATAGGTGTGTAAATGTACATTATGTTATGTGTTCCCATGCAAACTTGACACAACACACACTCCAGTGGAGAAAATCAATAATTAAGTTTTCTGGCCAACAGTTATGAAGTTTGATAATTTAACTGTATTATCTTCAGAGAGAGCAGCTTTAGCTCAGTCGGCTAATCTGGTGGTAGCCACTGTGTGTGCACTGAACCGTGCAGATCTCTAGGTTCCTGGTTCAATTCCCATCGCTGCCTCTCCTTGTAGAGGGCTGAAATACAAGTTACATAGCACACCGTCTTTCAGATGAGACGTTTAAGCCGTTGGTCCCGTGTGCATTTATGGCCCATGTGCACATTAAAGAACAAAGTACACTCTTCGGAAAAGAGTAGGGGATTGTCTCCCCGTGTACTGTCCAATCACCCCCAGAAGGACCCCACTGGAAATAAGTCTTCTTCTAGACTTTCGTGGGCTATCCTTGGTGTTTACAACGAATAAATCCAATCCATATATTATCTACCAAATCATTATAGAATATAAACATTATTCTAAACACAATTAATCATAGAACATATAAAAACACATAATGCATAGTTTTTAACTAAGCAGTTTTGTGCGCTATATTAAATGCCATAACCATAACACATGTTAATATTTTGTTAGTTGGTTTTTGTGGTAACTTGTCACTTAATGAAATAAGTTAATTGCGAGTACTGAGAAAACATCAAATTAAGGCAAAAAAAATCAATACCATACTGCTTGTAAACAGCAAGCTTTATTTGCATATATCAATCCACCTGTACATAACAATAAACAAACTGATGGGCATTTGGACAAATTAATATATCCTGCCAACCACAGAACTTTTTAAACAGATTTGATTCATTAGTAGCATTCTGTAATACCATTCTTGAAAATCATTATTAATATATTTTTAATCATTTCTTGTCAATTCTTTGGGTTCAATATATATGTGTAACAAACATTCTATTGTTTTTTTCCAATTGGAAAAAAATAATATAAGTAGATTCCAATTATAATAAAATGAATTACAATGTATGAAACAAAAAATCAAAAGCAGAATGTGGAGGGAGGGGGGTAGTGCGAAGCGCAACTGAATGAGTGAATTGGGGCTCGATGATTAGTTGAGGGGAGCTAGCTCAAAAAATAAGATGATTTGAGGTGATTTTATCTACTTGAGCATGACTTTTGGGGGTGACTGGGGATTGCAAGCATTTCTGGGGGTGTGCACCCACGCACACTTCCTACATACGCCACTGCATATCTTGGCATTGCCTCGCTAGCAGTCAACCAATTAATGCTGACTGACAGAGATCGAAATATATGCATGCAATTATACAGGTCAGTAGATATGCATTGTAACAACAGATAAAGAACTTTAATAGACAGAAATAACTATTATTGTCACAAATAAAGAGCATACCTCAATTACTAGTACACACCTTCATTGAGAGAATTAAAAAAAAAAAAAAGAACAAAAAATTATAATTCTCACAAAGGTCCAAACCTCAATTATTAAATTGTCACAAATAAAGGTCGATTCTGATGACCTTTGGAATGATGAATCTTTTAGTAACTTCATAAATCTCTCAATAAATGCACTTAACTAAAAAACATAACTTACATGGAATTTCGGTACTGTTCACTGCCATGTTAGCAATTAGCATTTGTTCAGTCATACACTATGGCAACCATTGAATAGGTTTACAAACATTTAGAGCAATTCACAGAGTATGGAGGTAGTTGTACATAATATAAATGATACTGCACAATGTACAATGGATTATACAGTACCCACCCACCTCCCCCACCCCACCCAACATTTTTCTTTTAGAGGACAAAACCTACATTACATTACACACTCCTGAGCTACTGTACATCTGATAATTGAACTGCATGAAAGTAAAGACTAACATAATGCAAGTTAAGAACTTTAACGCTGATAGTGAAACATCTGAGTTTGGTATATTTTGCGATAACACCTTATTGTATGATGTATTTGAATTAAAATTATCAATTTAAGTGGCCATCTGGTTACAGCCCCTTACCTCAGACCAATGTCGGGCTTAGTAAACCCCAATGGAAAAATTTCTGGATCTAACTTAAAACTGAGATGAGGGTAAAAGTACTAAGTGTCAAAGTACAGTACTATACTGCAGGATATATCATAATGAAAAGAAAACCCCTGGCCAGCATTTTAATTTTTTTAATTAATTTTTTTTTTCACATATTGTATTTTATTGTCACTGTAATTGTAAATGATAGTCGAATAAAAAAAATGAAATGAAATGAATGAAAATGAAATAAAAGAACATAGATTGTTTTGATAATACGGTTCTGTGTTTAACAGCATCATAGTGTAACTGTGGTTTAGCATTGTGAAGTTTAATTCATTTATTTTATAAAAAAAAAAATATTATATTTTATAACTACATTTAGAGTGGGCTGGCCTTGCAGCTAGGCTGACAGACACGAGGCCCACTTTATGAAAATGATACTTGATATATTAAAAGATGGCAAATTACTTTAATCAAGAAATCTCACCACAAATGTTGATTTTATATGTTGTCCAACTTAATGCATTATGTTATACATAAAATACCAGATGTCAGTACAACCACATTTGCCAGTTTATTGTGATTTCTTTTTGAATTTGTTTATCTGATCATGGGAGTGAATTTCTGCCACCCACCACCATCCCCCCACCCCCTCCTCCAACTGATGCTATCACTGGTGTGATTATAAACATTAAAAATGTAACATTCAAATTTAGAAATGTCTATTTAATCTAAAGATTTATTCATACAATGAAGTTTTATAGTATGACAAATTTGTGTGAATTTCTCACATCACAGACATATAATATATGCACATGATGTCATATTATATCCATATATGGGCAAATCACAAATTTCTGTCAAAAAAAGTTTGACAATGTGGGCAGGTGAGCCTCAGGCAAATTTTTATCTACGATCTACGGCCACATTTACCTTTTATAGCAAAGCATGATGCGGAGGTGTACAAATGGTACCTACGTAAAGCCCTTTAGGAAAGGTTAATTTTGAATTAATTCCACTAGTTGTTAACCTAAATCTACCTCAAATCAGAAATAACAACACATGATATCTAGAACATGTATAACACAATTCAATGGTGGAATCAAAAATTTTATTCAAACAGTAAACTGAATATATAATATTTGTCCATCTGTTACAGTTGGGAGTTTGTGTCAGGTAGATTAAATTTACCATACACGACAGGTGTTCACTAAATGTTTGGATATCTCTCGACAGCAAAAATAATAAAGGTGTTTGATTATAATGGCATAATAGGAAATTAGAAATTAACCTGGAAGAATTTTTACTCATCTTCATAAATGTCACAAAGGTCTTCTTGAGTATGTAATCATTTCAACAGCGTGAAGTAGTTGGAAAATACAGTGTGTTAAAGATCACGCTATAGTATTTATAGACTACATTTTTTTTTCAATTATCACCTCTGCCTACATACTTTTTTTTGGAATCTTGGACCTTATTTTATTTTTACAGTGAAAAAAGGAATTCTAGTACTTTGAAATTAAAATATAAACAAGTTTGGACAAATCTGTTACATACCATATTTGCATTTTTTTGTATGGGTAAATGCAGTTTTTATCTGATTTTAAATTGCTGGCAGCCATCAAATATTTTCTATCCCTCCCTCATCAGATTTATATAGTTTTCGCTGATTATTTACTGCGAAAACAGGAATTCTATACTGGTACTTTTTTTTGGACAAATCTGTTACATACAATAGTACTGAACTCCAGTCTATGCACACCCGAAATGGTGTCTTTGATAATACCAAAATCATATTTAGTGCAATTAATTGCATTTTTTGTATATATGGATTTAGCTGACATCGTTTGCTGGCAGCCATCAAACTTGTTTTATCCCTCCCTCATCAGTTTTATAAGAATTTTAAGGTGATAATTTAATCATTTCTATTAGGTATTAGGATAAAGATCCAGATGAAAGACATTTAAATAAAAATATAATAAAAATCATCTTTAATATTTTTTTTATATATATTCAGAAAATAATTACATCATGTCTCATTGGTGTGTCTAATTACTGATCACACTTGAGACTGGGGTTAACATGGTCTTTAAAAGATTTGGTTTCTAAATAAAAAATAATCCTCATAAAGTAAAGATAGGCATTTAGCCGGAGTGTATATTAATTGGAAGTGGTCTATACTTAGGTGTTTTTAATTAGAAAGATCTGTAATTAGTAAAGCTGATTGGAATACAGAGCATCCTGTTGTCAAAATGCTCTAATTAGAAAAAAAAAATTATCATAAAATCAAAGGATAGGCACTTATCTGTGGTCTATATTTGGAGGTGATCTACAACTACATGGCATATTTAATTAGAGAGATCTGAAATATGAAAACTGTTTGGAATACAGAGTATCCTGTAGACAAGATACTCTAATTAGACGAATAATTATCATTAAGTCCTATTTGGAGGTATACGTTATATTAAACCATTTTTAATTATAGAGATCTGTAATATCAATACTGATTGTAATACAGAGCTGGGACGGATCCAAAGAAAAATGTGGGTAGGGGCCAAGCAACGTTCAAAGTACTGCGCGGGAGAGAGAGGGTGTGGGATGGTGTTTGAGATTTTTGTTTAGAAATACTTAACCATAGCAAGGCATATAGAACTGCAAGAGGTCTGACTATTGGGGCTTCGTTGGAACGTAATCCTATTTCAAAAAGTGCTACCACAAACTGGAGAGCATCCTTCAAGAGGAGAGTTTCGAACTTTATTTGAATTCTAATAGGGCGCCCCCTATCTCGTGTTAGTGCTTTTTAAAACTTTTCATTGCGTGCATACAAAATCAGGGTAGTTGGATCTCTTGCAATTATATAATCTTCGACCATAGACACTGGCACATGGAAATGGAATTTCTATAAAAATTACTGTAGTTTTTTTGGAATACAGGGCTTCTCTTTTTTTTTTTTTTTTTTTAATTTATTTATTTATTTTTTTTTGTGGGGGAAGAGGGCCTAGCTCCTTTGGCCCCATGTATCCACCACACCTGCATAACCTCTGTGGACAAGATACTGATAGATCAATAATGATCTGTAAAAAGCTTGTGAATGTAGGTTAAGTTTGGTCAAACCGAAGCTACAGGTATGGTATATAAAAAAAACAGCCATTAAGGATCAACCAACATCAATCAGGAATCCATTACTTATCATCCAAAAAAAAAAACAAAAAAAAAAAAAAAAAACAAACCAATGATTGAAAATTTAACAATACATAAAATTGAACAAATCATACTCCTTTACAGATGTTTTATGGGATTTAGAAGCACAGATGTAACTAAGCCCTTAATCCCACAGTGTGAAAAATTGGGTGGATTTTTCATTAAAATAACTCTTGGATAAGACATCTATGTTCACTGATATTGATTTTTTTTCACTGATAGCGAGGTGTATTCAAGTCAAAGATTTCAATGTTCCAGTTTCTGCTGAATTTATTATGCATTCTCTGAATTACCGAATCTGTAATTCATTTTTTTTTACATATTTTATGACAAAATAATTATAAATAATGTATATCCCTCTCCATGGGTGCCTGATGCATAGTCTTTGAAGACTGGGATGCCAATGATGATGATTGTATGACAATATTTATCTGTTGGCATTCCATACCTAAACTTAGTGCACTCTGTCAACTTACAGTATAATTAAATGTGTTTATCTCTCTTTTAGTGTAAAAAAAAAAAAAATATTAATAAACAAATAAATAATGCATAATAGATGTGGACTATCGTAGAACTGTGTACAATAATCGAGTTTGGGGTAAAGTCAAGAGAAAACTTTAGGACGGAGCCTGAAAAAAAAATTCAGCAGTGGCGGATTGAAGGTGAAGCCCAGCAGCCCCGAGCCCTCTAAATTGCTCAAAATTATTTTAAAATGTGGAGAAAAATACAAAATTTTGAATTTCTTGATCCTCCACTGATTAGTCGAGGAGAGAGAAAACTGTACAGTATATAATGTATTTTTTACATACAGTATCAGTAGACTCTAAAATGGATGAAATATTGCCTTTGAAATTCAGAGGGATCAGCTCGCCTTTGGGGACATTGGAAATCTGTCGCAGAAATTGGCCAACCTTTGGGGCACTGGAGCGGCCAAATCCTAGTGCAACCCTTTAATTAAAAGTATAGTGTACAGTACAAACACATAAAACATTGTAAAATATTTTGGAGTGAATTTTGTGGATTGTTGGGTTCAGAATAACAAATCATTTTAAGAAATAAACAAAATAAATCAGTTGCTTAATAACATAAAAAATGTCAAATATAATTTTGGAAATTTATTCATGATATACCTTATGCAAACTTAGACTTGCAAGTTTCCTGGCAAGCAATTGTACAGATTCTGTAATTGTTCTTCTCATTCGTTAATACAATATTTCTTTTTATAAAAATTAGCCCCTTTTGAAATTCCACAGCCTTATGAAACACCATTAATCACCAGAAAACTTGTAAGTAATTCCACGTAGAGTAAAGCCTTAAACTGTACTTATTGTACAGTATCTCTACAAGCCAGACTTTTCATTCATAGATCTTTTGTATCCATACAATGCATTAAACGAGGCAAGAACACAAGATGTTTAAAAACTAATCAGAGATTTCAAAAGTCATAGTATTGGCTCTTTTATGAAATTGTTCAATCCATTTTAGAAATAGGAATAGAGATAATTTATAGAAATGCAAGGTGGGCAACGAACAAAACAATTCCAAAATTACTTGTATACTTATTATCAAGACAAGGGTCCCAAGTCTTCAGAAAGTTTGGTGTCACAAAAATCGGGACGGACGCCCGCACGCAAGCAAGAACCTAACGGAAAATAAACCATCTCCCGAAAATTCATAATATTTTCATCCTTTTACTAATTATTCATAATTTTTATTAACTAATTATCGATTTTCTCATGGAAGTCAGTGCCAATGGTTCACCATATGCAGCAAAATAAAATTTATTATGTGTCTCCTGGAATTGACTTCTTCCAACTAGGGACTCCTGTCATGACCATAAAAACTATCACTCCTGCATCTTCACTGCTTTTTCCTACATCTGTTTAAATCAAATTTATTTTCTAGCAGACAAACCACAGAACTAAGTATTTACTATAGTTCTATCAATTCCCACAGCATTTTTATTAATTGTACAGTACACCAATTTTTTCAAACATAAATCAAAAATACAATTAATTGTACAGTTACTAGACATTATGTTCAGTAAATACGTCCACAAAATATTAAATGATTTTTGTCCCAAACAACAACACTACAGAAATAATGTGTATTTTTGATCTGAATTAGGTAATACAAGCAAAGCCCTTTTTTATGACAAAATCAACACTAAATGATGTTATTATTATATGAAATTTTCATCATTAAATAGTTATCATTAAAGTAATTGTATGTACCTTGAAAACAAATCGCCATCACCTAGACTCCCTTCTCCAACTCTCTTGTTTTGCTTATTTTATCATCAAAACAAATCCAACTACTGTATATATAAACTCACTTGTTAGCAATTAATTGTACAACTCATAAATCCTTCGTAAAATTGTCATTGAAAACATTCATCTCTCAAAATCTCTGGCTTCATAACTTCATGACTACTTCGACACAAACATATTGTTCAATTGTTCAAGCAAAAATGCTCGAAAATGTACAGTACTACAATATTAAAGCGATATGTGAATTTACAGTCCTTTCAAAATATTTTACAAACTTTTAAAACTTTGGATTGAAAAAAATCCTCTTTTTTGGTATGGCAGACATTGGCAAACAGCTGCTTTGAAAAAAAAAACTGCTCTCAAAACAAAGCTTCACATATATCTACAGAAGCAATTTACATATTTACAAGGTATAGCCATTATATACTTCAAAATGTCAGTAATTTATGAAAATTCTTCAGAAAAAAAAGCAATCCTTCTCTTGCCTGCTTTGTCTTTTTGGGTTACTATTCAGCCAATCATAACAGATTTGTATACTGCCCTCTATTGTGTATTCAATTCTCAAACTTCCTTTCCATAAATTTTTTTCTTTTCATAAAATGTTTGGTTTAAAAATTCTTAGCTTGACTCCTCAAAATCATTCTCTTCCACATGAACTGAATGAAAGACCAGTTTACGCGAGTTCTGGTTTAAATCACTTCCATGTTTCAGTCGTTTGTGGTCCTCTAGCTCAGATGCAGTTTTGAATCGACGTTTCTTACACAAGTCACATTTGTAGGCTTTCCAGCCAGTCAGAGTAAAATAATCAAAGCTTCCATCAGCATTGTAACTCTTTTTAATCTTTTCTTCTTCTACTCGATCAAGTTTTCGCTTCCGCTCTGGAATTTCACGGTATATATTGAATGTGCTTTTTCGACTACGCTTACGGCCATCATCTGATCGATTTTCGTCGTCTTCGCCATCAAAATCATGATTGCCATCATCTCCTTCTCCACCATTTTGTTCAGAGGCATAGAATCCTCCTGTGCTCCTAATGGCACTATTCACTTGCCTAGTGATGTCATCCACCTGAGCTAAGTCCTGTGTTCCTTCACTGCTGGTCTGATCAGAGTTATTAGACTTGTTGCCTTCCTTTCTCTCCATGTCAGCTAAGTACTCTCCATACCTATTTGGTGACACCTGGCTTCCATGTTTTGCGATTGAATTCGGAGAGTTTACTTTATCTCCCATTGGAGGAAGTCCATATGCTTGCATGTATCCTGGCACTGCACCCCATGGCATGTGAGGCTGCGATGGAGGCACAAATCTTGAAATCATTTCATTTGGTGGTAACTGGGGGGGCCAAGGTAGTCCAACCCTGGCTGCTTCCACAGGGTTCATAACACCAATAGAGTTCCTTCTACGTTTCATGTGTGGATGAGGGTTACGCAAGTAGCGATACAGAACAGACTCTTCTGATGACTGTGGTGCTGTAATCTTACCTATGCTAGAGTTCTGCGATTGATTACCTCCGGGGAAGTGTCCAGGATACGCCCAAGGCACCATCCTTGGATACTTTCCTTGCTCTCTTTCCAGGGATTGCTGATGGTAATGGTACCAGAGGGGCATTCTTGGATTAGGTGGACCACCTCTATACTGCTTATGGTCAGTCGGATGACCATGTAAATCACTCCTTAATCCTTCTTTAGAACTATCTAACAAATCATCTTGATGATCATGGAAGTTCGGAATTTCCCCTTCAGTTATACTGTAGCTTCTAGGCCTAGTCTTGGTAGACCCATGATACTCAATTCCTGGAGCTGTATTCCCTGGAAATTCAACTGAGGTTTGAGGTGGAGTCTTAATGTGATTTTCAGTTGGTCGCCCTGTAGCCACATTATTATGACGATGTTTCTCCATGACATGACTAACTATATCTCTTAAGGATGCAGGAGGCTTATCTCTTTGGTATATATGTGGCTCAGTTCTTGTGTCAAGCTTCGGATCTGTTCGTGGGTCTGACCTTCGATGTACTCCAAGCTCAAGAGTGGGTAGAGTCTCAGGCTGTGCCTGCACTCTTGAAAATGTCTCATTAAATGTTAAATCAGGTGAATCACTTGATTCTTTTTGATCCTCTAGAGATGGTGAGCCACTTCCTTTCTCTATTAATTCAAGTTCCATGTTCTCTCTGGATATCATTTTTTCCTGTTTAACTGTAACGTTTTCTGCAGTTTCTGGGCGGAATGGAATTCCACGAACTACAGCCACATCACGTTGAGGTGGCAAAGCTATTGAAAGCTCAGAGTCTTTTGATCTTAAATCCATTTCTTCCGGACAAGACACCACACTGTTCCTTGATATTGAATCCCTTTTCTTTGATTCACTCGAGTCTGCCAAACTATCAGCCGGGGTTACATCCCTCATAACAGGTCGAACCTCCTGTTGGTTGGTTCCAGTTAAAGATTCATTAGTCTTTGAGCATAGCACCGGGCTGATTGGTTCTTCCTTAAAAGGTTGGCTAAAGAAACCCACTCGCAGTTCAGAGTTAGGAAGACTACCGCCCAGGCTATGGCGTCGTTGCAACATCTTACGAACGCCTAAGCCCATCAGTTGTCCAGAATTGGTTTTATCATGATGCCTACCTTGACTCTCTTGGCTGCTGCTTGTACACAAGTTTGAAGATGAGGTGTGTGATACAGGTGATGGTTCTGGTGACACTGTAGGTGGCCGCCGTAGGACAATTTCATTGCTGAGACCAGGGCTTTCAGATAAATCATCCTGAAAAGACAAAGTAAAACAAAAATACTTTTAAAAACAAATGTACAGACAAAAATCATTATTGGTAAAATACAATAGATAATAATTATAATTTATATCATGAATTGAATAAGAATTACAAAAATTCAATTAGCACAATATGTTGATGGTATACTGCTAGGTGGGCAGAGCACAGCTCGAAGGCCACATGCGGCCTGACTGTGATTTTGTTGTGGCCCGCGAAAATATATTAAAATCGCTATGTGTGCGGCCCTCCAACAATCTTTGGCTAGAAAACCCCTTGTTTTGTATGGCCCAACACAGATTATCTGTAAAAAGTAATGTTAAAACTGAGCATAAAGTGGAAAAAAAGCAGTGCATATTAGCACACTGGAAACATCAAAGTTTGGGTGCAGTTCTCAGCGTTAAATCAAAAATTCACTTTGGTCCTCTGTGTTTAGTAAACTTTATGAAAGACCAGATGTTTTTTTGTTGTGAGATAATAAAACAAGTATTAAATATAATACAAAATAAAAATAAAAAACAATTTTCCGTAAAAAGATTAAAAGGAAATTTTAAATCTTTACATTTTAACCAGCAATTTATCATTAGGCTAGTATGTGAATTCAAATTGCTTAAAGTATTCAAAATTCAAAGCTGCAATCCAACCGGCTCTTTCCCCTGACCCCAGATGGTCCATCCCGGCACCATCAAAACGGCAATCCTGGCTACCACCCTGGATAAATGATCTATACTGTCAGGAAGAAATCGGAAGATTTTACAGATTTCATGGAAACAGTAGAGTGGGCATAATTTAGAAAAAAACATATCCATGAACATGAATAATAACAAAAAAGTTCACTTTTAATTGAAATAACCATCATTAGTAGGTGGGAGGTTTGGGAATAAGATATAAAAACCACTCATTTACAGCATAGGCATTAGTGAACTGGAGGTAGTCATACAGTACATGATTTGTTGAATCTGTATTTTCAATAAAGAGGTTCACCTTCTTCAAAGTACAGAATCTGTAAAAATTTAATGGTGTTTTAATAGTGACAATTCAAATTTAAGTGTGGTGAGGTATTTCTCCATATACAACTTTAATTTGGTAATTCAATTTATAAATGTTTCATTACATTTGACCTCAGTCATTCATTATATAGAGTTTGCAGCTGGTGATGTAATGCCAGTAAAAAAATAAGGGGAAGTCCCTTATTGCATTAACCTTGCTTATGCCTGTATAAGTATTGTGTTTTCTATTAAATGCATAGAATCACTACTGAATGGTATACATGACGCGGTTTAGGTTTAATTGTGATGACAGAGTTTACTTTGTACAGTACGAGGCAATGTATACTGCACAAGTGTACAAACAAAACTAAAAAAAGTATTTTTCATTTGGGATCCAACACAAGCACAATGCAAAAAATTTGTGTTGTCCAAGCCACAGTGAAAACTTGGAAGTCAGGGCTGGTCTGGAGTTTAAAGATTGTTGGTTAGTAAGATCTGAATTGGACCATGCCAGAAACAATTTATTTAGCCTATAAGTTTGTAATTTCCACTAACAGATCACTGTGGCATACAGTACATTGTACAGTACAGTATGATGTAGCTTTATAGTGCTAAAGATGCTAGCCATCCAATACCAGGATTCCAGGTTCAAATCCAGAGAATGTTAATCTTTGTATAAGTAATTTTTATTAATACTGCGCAGCCTCGAAGTTGGAATTTCAATCCCTCGCTATACATTTTCGCTTATGTCCTTGAGCAAGGCACTTTATATGCCTTGCTTCTCTCCACCCACTGGTATAAATGAGTACCTGGTGGTGTTGCCTGCTCCTGTGCTGTTTACTAGCAGCAACACTTAAAAGCATGCGGACGGCAATGACCAGGGAAAAGAAGCGCTTTGTATCTGCAAAGAAAAGCCACTATATGATATAAATAAATAATAATATGATTGTTTATTGTTGTTCTTTAATATTTGAATGTTATTTTTGTATTCAGCTTATCTTTTTGGTGGTTTGATGCAATTCAATGCAATGCTGCATTGTTATTGTTTAAATAATAAATCAGAATGCCTAAGAACAAATCAATCTGGCTTTATATCTTCCATTACACTTTTTTTTTTTTTTTTATAAGAACACATTTTATAAGAACACTGAGGCTGAAATTGCTTAAAATTAAGAACAAAATAAGAACAAATTAAGGCTGAGGTAAAATGGCAAATGAGGTTTTTGAAAAACCAAAAAAAATTATATCTGTACCTTATGTGCAGTAATGTAGGTGAGACTATGTAATACCCCCTATAATTGGGTGTAGGCCTACTGTCATTTGGGGCAATTTTTACCAGGCCTTTTTTCTGGGGCAAATTTTCCAGGGCATTTTTTTCAGGGCCCATTTTTGCTGTACAATAATAATTTTCTATGTTTGAAAAGTGTGTAAAATAAGAACAAATTAAGAACATTTTGAGCCTGAAATCAGCCAAAAAATAAGAAAATAAGCATATATGCATATTTTGATTTTATAAATGCCACAATAAAAGCTAAAAATAACTAAAAAATGATTAGCATTAACCTGAGTAATAATGATTAGATTCTTTCATCTCATAAATTAATTTCAATAATTTAAAAAGAAAATGCAAATTATTATTTGTCAATATAATAAATAGTACTCATCGATAAATAAGGCTAAAATTTTGTACGGTACGGTATATCACACTTTATATAGTATCATTTTATGGGCCGCATCATTTTGTAGGCCGCTTCCTTTAAATAAACCCAAAAGAAATAAATGTTGAATAATCAATCTGGCTTCATATCTTCCATTACACTTTTTTTTTTTTTTTTATAAGAACACATTTTATAAGAACACTGAGGCTGAAATTGCTTAAAATTAAGAACAAAATAAGAACAAATTAAGGCTGAGGTAAAATGGCAAATGAGGTTTTTGAAAAACCAAAAAAAATTATATCTGTACCTTATGTGCAGTAATGTAGGTGAGACTATGTAATACCCCCTATAATTGGGTGTAGGCCTACTGTCATTTGGGGCAATTTTTACCAGGCCTTTTTTCTGGGGCAAATTTTCCAGGGCATTTTTTTCAGGGCCCATTTTTGCTGTACAATAATAATTTTCTATGTTTGAAAAGTGTGTAAAATAAGAAAAAATTAAGAACATTTTGAGCCTGAAATCGGCCAAAAAATAAGAACACTGAGCCTCGGCAAAATTTTACTGGTTCTTATAAAAAAAAAAGTGTAGTTTAAAACATTTTTAGATTAAGTAAAAATTGCTCTGAAACTTGTTAAAATGTGCTATGTCGCAAAACGTCATGCGTAAATAATAACGATGTTGATTAGATAGTTGGACATATCCTGCTGTAGGTGGTGAATCCTTCACTGTAGGATGAGAATGAAATTTAAAATTAAGTAATTATGATAATTATCAAATGACCATGATTGCATAAGAACAGCATGTACTGTATTGTAGTTTTATTGTAAATGATCATATGTTTCTATGGAAATGTTTTGCTAATTATATCACTGATTTCAGAATAGTAGGTTGAATAGAATCACAAATTACATCATCCTCAAATCCATAGATTTTCAAGTTATGGTACAAACATCATTCATCCGCTAATTAATAGGAACGTAAAAAAAAAAAACCACAATTCTATATTCATGAAATTTCAATGGCGAAATTTTATATTAAGTTTGTAAATCAGCAAAAAAAAATTATTTTTACATTGTTTTTTTTTTAATGTCTCTATTAAGACTTGAAGATAAATTTCATTTTATAATTTGCTGCCCCATTTACGATGTTAGAAACAAGCTTTTCACCGAAATTGAATATTAATCAAAACTTCGAACATATGTCAAGGGTAGAAAAATTTCTTTTCATTATGGGTTCTGGTGAATATGTCATCATCAAACCTGTTAATGAATTTGTTACATCTGCATTTAAAAGGCATACTGCTCTTGAGACTTCATTCAACCTGAAGACAAGGATCTAGTTACTTGGTTCTGTCCATCGCCTGTGAATCA
The DNA here is from genome assembly GCF_011630105.1 of Anneissia japonica. NCBI lineage: Eukaryota > Metazoa > Echinodermata > Crinoidea > Comatulida > Comatulidae > Anneissia > Anneissia japonica. Next base: position 266,212 of record NW_022732216.1, read on the forward strand.
GGTTTTCTTGTTATAAACTTTTACATTGGTTCTCTCTTTTTCTCTTTTCATTTTCATTGTTTGTATTGTGTCTATTGTTTGACATACCTTTTTGTTGGAGGTGATTATCAAATAAAGTGAACTGAATTGTATTGATATTTATTACCATTGTGCTAAACACTATCAAAATATTTGAACAAAACAGAATAGCCCAATCTTATGTTTACCGATTGCCACAATTCATGGTTAATTCCAAGAAGCGTAATAATACTGTATATACAGACCACTGTTTGTAATCAAGAGCAGTATTGTAAACTATCAAAATAGATTCTGATAACAGACAGCAGGTATATTATCTTGATAGTGCCACCAAACAATTTTCCATGAATTTCGGAACATATTCCTTGCGATGTTCATGATAAAGCTTAGTACAATTTTTGAAAGTTTAGAAGAGATTTTGTAATCAAAAGCTTCCACATATTTTTTCTGGGTTTTTTTTTTTTTTTTTTTTTTGTGTGTGTGTTTTTCACTGTATGTACTATTTGTTGGGAAATCCGTAGACAGTGTTCAATTCTTTGAACTGTTTAATTTTTGGTCATCCACAGGTATTGTAATTTTGTTTATTTTCTTTCTATTTTTTTCTGGAAATTGAATAAAATTAATTTTAAAAAACAGTGTAAATTTGCATGTTTAAAAAAATTCAAGGTGTTTTTTTTTCAATAAGTTATAATATGGGGCATTGTCTGAGAATAGGGAACTATTTCAATTGCATAACAATGGTAGGACGTACAGAAGAACGTAATGACATCACATAAGTCATCTGCGCATGCGAGAACATTGAGTTGCAGAGAACACAGAACGTTCACGGTTGAGTAAACCTGTTCTAGTGTCACATCATCATGTAAATCAAATCTCGCTAATATGCCTACCCATAAGCCTGTCCACCTTGGCTTTCTCTATGCTAATTTAATAGTTCTAAACTTACTTTTTGATTTGGCTGATTTGAGGCAGGATCATCTGGAATGTTAGCAAGATTACTTGTACTTGAGGTTACCGATTGGCCATTAACGCCCCCATCATCCAACGCCTTCCTTCCTGACCTCTCCTCACCTTGAACAGTACTGCCCAGACGTGGTGCTTGTGTCTGGCTACAGTGAGAAGTCGGTTCGCCAAAGCTGAAGTTCAATGACTGCAAACCGTGTCCTGCTTCGATGTGCTCAATCAGCTGTTCCCGACTTTCAAAGACGAAAAGACACTGCTTGCAAAGGAAGCATCGTCGCGGGAAGTGCACCTCTGACATATGGCTTGTAATGACATGTTCGAGAGGGCTGCAAAATGGGCAGAGTTTGCATTTGTAAACGCGAATGATGTCTACATAGTCACGGAAATGGTTATACTGTGAATCGATGACAGTAACTTCAGCAAACGACTCGCTACCTTTCTTAGGCGGTGATGTCATGATGTCAAATGACGATGGAAGTGTGGATCATTTTAAGGTTCCATTATTTCTGTAGAAAAAATAAATAGATATTAAGATCAATGACAACAGTATTTGATTAACGAAAAAAACATTATATTGAAATCAATTTATAAATAAATCTTTAAATCATAATTCATTACAGTCAAAGTGGCTGCCAGTGAAATAGAATTAAGTATAGAGTAGTAGACATGATTAAATGACCCTCCCCACTTGATCAAAAGATGAGAAATTTTCTAGAAATTACAGCAACATTTGGGCATAATGCACACCAAATGTGTCAGAACATCTCTAAAAAGTTGCACACTTTTGTAGGCGTTAGCTACTGGGCCTACACTGTGTCAGTTCCAACAGAAATTATCATGAGAGACCCCATAAGACAACTTTAGCCCATCAGGTAATTCTGGCAGGTATCGTATTTATCAAATGCTATGTTGAACGTGAGGCATACAGTATACTGACAGTGCAAAAATATCATTAACACCACTTTAATCTATTTGTATGTTTACAGTGCCTTCTACAGGAGAGATTAAAAAAACAAAAACTAACAATTCAAAAAAATCTAAAAAATGCAAACAGTCTAGTATTGGGTACTGTATATGACTTGACCTTTGACATAATCATGTACACTTGGAACTATGGTCCTTCATTCATAAAAAATCATGGGGCAAATTTTTGCATCCCAATTCACCTCTAATTAACATTATATTTAGAGTAGATTACAGTACCATCATGTGCACAACTCATTAGAAATGGTGACTATTTTACAAGATAGAGGCAAGTAATGTAAAAAAAAAATAATTAAAAATTTACTTAGACATATGACATTAAATGCCGTATTATAAATTAGCACACAAATAGCCTGACTGACAGGTTTAATCAATTACGTAAACCTCTGACCTACAACAGAATATTAGTTTGCAAATAAATATTTTATTAAACAAAAGTTAATCGTTATGTTAATATACAGCTTTACGAGGCTTTTGGGAATTGAGTTGTTTTAATTTCATAATAATTTCATCTTATAAGGTGTACATATCCATCTCACAGAACTACTCATGGCGTCATTTCCACTTTCAAATGACAGTTTTTTTGCATTTTTTAATTATATTTATTTTTAAGAATAGTCGAGACAGTTGCCCCCAAGTTATAAATGCAGACCTGACAAAAAAAAAAGAAAAAAAAGAAAAAAAAGAAAAAAAAGTGCAGTTTGTTGACAGAGATTTTTAGTCTCACTGGGTTTGAAACAAGTACCCTAAGATGAGAAGACCAACATCTAAATTATTAAGTACTACATGATTTTACAATCTAAATTTTACTGACTATCAGTCAAGACATTTTTTAAACTTTGCTTTTAGCAAACCCGCTGCCCAACAATAATGATGATTTAAAAAAAAAGAAAATTTAATTTTTGGCTAATTAGCACACACTCCATCACCAAAAAATGGTAATTTAAGAAAAAAATATAAGTTTTTTCTTAAATTGTATTATGCCCACCACTGCCTTGAAATAAGATATATTTATTCCTATTTAAAGCATTTATCCATCCAATTACATACTGTTTACATTCACCAATAAAAGTTTATTTTTTATTTGTTTCCACCCTCTTCTGACGATCTTTAAAAAAAAACTAAGTTTGCAAAACAAGGTATAATATAGTAAATTACATTCATTGTTTAAAAAAATTACTGTATAGTACATTGGTAGTTTATGCCTGCATTACTGAAATAAAAAAAATAATGAAAGTTGATACACAGTACTGTACATGCATTAAGCTTCTGTACTCCAGGGTATGTAAGGAATCATTATTTTAAAACAATGACTGGATTTATTAACTTGTACTATACTGTTATTATAATTAAAATTTATTCATGTGATAGATACATATTAAATAATCATACGCAATTGCTTTATAGTGGAAATACCTTTTAATAATATGTATTTATTTATAGACAGTACTGTATCGAGGGACAGTAATGAATATTGGAGCTTCGTTATTCCTAGAAAGTCAAATCCAGTACAGCGAACATTAAAGGTTACTTATGCATGAAGGCACTGAACTATAGATAATACGAGAAGTTCAATGTTGCATGCAAGTAATACAGTGGATCAGATAATTAAAGATACTGTCCGACAAAATCTAGAAAAACCTTTAAAACATTCGTTGCTTAATTAAATACAAGGATCAGATGTCCAGCACTCATTAGATTTTATCAAAATCTGTACACTCAGGCCCGTATTATTAACAGGTTGTGTCTATGGTTGGGCCAGACCCCGTTTTCGACTAAACTCTCTAAACTGAATTTCCCTCCATCCTTGCATTAAAAAAAACATCAAAATGATGATGGATTAATCACCTTCATAGGCTTCAGCTCTACTACGGATATTTGTCTTCTGTCCCCCACATGAACTCTTCCCCTGGTGCCTAGGTGCAAAGCCTCCTTGGCGCCTCTAGGAAAGCTCCAGGATTCTGCTTACGGTCTGATAATAATGCTAATTGTTTTAAATTCTACAAATTTGTAAAAAGAGTTTATGTATATTATGAGACACAGTTTTTGCTGGTTTGTGGATTTTTTTTCATTGAAAATCCTTTAAACTGTCTACCAGCCAATTATTCCAAAGAATACTGAATGCATCTTGTCTTTTAGTTTTTATTAGTGAGGAATTTTTATTTCAATTATACTACAATTCAAAGCTAAATTGCATAAATACAAAATTAAAATATTTAGTTTATCATTCATTAGTAATGAGCTCCAGACAGACACTTCAATGAAGGAAGCACATTAAAGTCTAATGATATTCTACTGTGAATGCATCATTCGAAGCTTAAAGGGCTGGTGTTTATTCATTAGTAGTAGACCCCCGACCATCAAAATGCTTCAAACACCAAATTCCATTTTTGCTCTATTATTGTCACTGTAACCGTGACTGCCTAATGCAAAAAAATCGTTTTTCCCCTTTTTTATTTTAGTAGTTGACCGCAGACCTGGAGGAAAATGCTTCCGGCCATCAAAAGTATCTTTATAAAATGCTTCCAACATTGAATTCTATTTTTGCTCTATAATACTATAGTGAAACAGCGACTGGCCTGGAGCAAAGAAATAACAAATCTTTTTTCCCCTTTTTTTTAATTCAGTAGTTTAGTAGACTACAGACCTAGAGGAAAATGTATGTGTCACCGACCACGAAAAATATCTTTATAAAATGCTTCCACCAAATTATATTTTTGCAATGCTTCCACCAAATTCTATTTTTGCACTATTATGACCGTAGCCCAACAGCGACTGACGTGGAACAAAGAAATAAACAATATTTCTCCCCTTTTTTTTTAATTCAGTAGTAAACTACAAAAAAAAAAATATTATAAACTAAATTATCTTTATAAAATGCTTTCAACACCAAATTCTATTTTTGCAATCTGTAGCCCAACAGTGACGGGCCTGAAGAAAAGAAATAACAAATCTTTTTTCCCATTTTAAAAAAATGTTTGTAGCAGACTGCAAACATAGAGGAAATTAATGTAAATTAATATAAAATGCCTTCAACACCAAATTCTATGTGTGCACAATTCTGTAGGCCTACTGTAGCCCAACTGTGACTGCTAGAGCCAAGAAATAATCCTTTTCCATCCTTTTGTTTTTTATTATACTAGTAGATCAAGGCCTGGAGGAAAACGTTTGTGCCTCCAACCATGAAAATTATCTTTATAAAATGCCTCTAACACCAAATTGCATTTGTGCACCCTAACCCTAACTGCAGCCCAACTGTGACTGCCTAGAGCAAAGAAATAAAAAATCTTTTTTTATCCTTTTTTTTTTATTCTAGTAGTAGACCACAGACCTGGAGGAAAATGATTGTGCCACCGACAATGAAAATTATATAAATATATATATTATAAAATTCCTCCAACACTAAGCTAATAAATGGCCTGGTGTACTCAAAGAAATAAACATTTTTTTCTTTTTTCTTTTATCCAAATCCCTATAAAATATCTCTTTTTTTCCTTTTTTCTTTTAAATCAAATCCCTATAAAATATCTATTTTTTTTCTTTTTTCTTTTAATCCAAATCCCTATAAAATATCTCTTTTTTTTCTTTTTTCTTTTAATCCAAATCCCTATAAAATATCTCTTTTTTTTTTCTATTTTCTTTTAATCCAAATCCCTATAAAATATCTCTTTTTTTTCTTTTTTCTTTTAATCCAAATCCCTATAAAATATCTCTTTTTTTCTTTTTTCATTTAATCCAAATCCCTATAAAATATCTCTTTTTTTTTCTTTTTTCTTTTAATCCAAATCCCTATAAAACACAAAAGGGTTGTGTGAAAAATAAAAGAAAAAAAATCCAAAAATCATTTCTTAAAAAAATTGTAATCCCCTAAAAACGACTTTGAGGCAGTTCTTTGTGCTGATTGGCATTTGTGCAGTTGCGCACTTTTCCAGACCCTAGACTATCAGGATATCCATTAAGCCTTACTTTAAAGTTCAATGAATTATTAATTGCTTCCTACTCTAGTTGTTAAGTTAGTTAATAGGGTCACAGTACTTGGGTTTACAAATTAAAAAATAAATTATTATAAATCTGTTAATAGATATATTAACGTGCTATTTTCAAGTTATTTTTGTTGACTTTCAAGTCACTTAGCTTTCATCAACCTGTTTATTTTACTCAATCACCTTTCCAAATATAATTCCTCTTCGTCATCTTCGTTCTTCATCTCAAAATTTCTTGACAGTTCCATCTCGTAAAGGTAAATCAAATCTTATGGTCAAAGTGCTTTTTCTTTTCAAGCCCCCTTTACATGGAATTCCTTGCCGCTTTTTGTTCGCGATTTGTCTAATTTGCTTTCTTTTTAAAAAAAATCTTAAAACTTATCTATTATTGGAACGTTAACCTGATTTATTTCCCCACCTAGTGCCTTTGATAAATTTTTGAATTGGTGCTATATAAATATTTGTTATTATTATTATTATTTATTATTATTATTAATTAGCTTTTAATTAAAAATTAGAACATTACAACATTATGATACTATGTTCTTACTGCATGAACCAATTAAAGCCACAATAAGTTTATTTCATGATACAGACTGAGAACCAGGCCTACTCCAAGATTGGAAGAGAATCAATTGTTTTTTGGAAGATTTACCATGGAGGAACTAAGCCACTTGTAGAGTAGACTAGAGCATAAAATAATGACTACTTAAGGTTAACCTGAGACATAGCAAGTTTAGGTATAGAGATACTATAAATATTCAAATCTCACAAATTGGGTTTCACTAAAAATTGCTTTTATTAAATCCTTTTCATATGAACAGCAGCATTAAGGCTAGCTAAAGGTTAAATTTCCAGGATAATAATAATAATAATAATAATAATAATAATAATAATAATAATAATAATAATAAATAATAAATAATAAAAATAACAATAACAAATAATAATAACAATAATAATAATAATAATAATAGTAATAATAATAATATTAATAATAATAATAATAATAATAATAATAATAATAATAATAATAATAATAATAATATGCAGTAAGTTGGGGAATATCTTTTGTGTTATTTTCCCCTTAACGTTGTTTATTTATTTTTTGTTCTCTAATTTCTCCGTTGTCCAAGTTCCCCTTAAGGTAGGTTTTAGTAACATAATAATTATTATTATTATTTAACAATAATAATAACAACAATTTATAATAATTTCTAGGATAATGCTAAGACGGCAACAACAGAGTAACATTACACAGCATTTAATTACAGTCAGCATTACACAGCGCAATTAAATTTACCACCACCCACATGTAACACAATGCAAGTGTTCTCAAAAGCTAATGTACAGGTACCATGATTTGTTTATTAAAGAACGGTCATTAATGATACAATAATGTATACATCCTATTCAAAAAAAACATTAGTAGTAGCAGTGATTAAAGCCAAATGGGATATTTATGTCATAAAACAACAAAGGAATTTCTACAGGTACTTCATTCAACTATTGTTCCTGGTACCGTACCTTCAAGTAGTCTTTTCTACAATATGCTGAATGGAGGAGTGGATATGGAATGGATCATAAATTGGGTAGTGGTATGGAGATTTTGGCGGTAATGTCAGATTTGTGTGAGAAAGATACAAGACAGAAGCCTTGAAATAAAGTAGATAGTGATCAACTATGATAAAACTACATTATATTCACTTTGATCTTATCTGGGACAGATTGTAATGTCATCACTGTGAACCCACAAACCCACTCTATTATTACCCAAGCAAGCATGGAAAAACGGATGTTAAACAGGGAATGATGAAAACCATCCACAGTACATACAAACAATATTATATTACTATATTCGGCCATGAATTATTTACAGTATCAATTAAGCGGCTCATGTAAAGGTTAAGTTTTCATTTTCGTCCTGAACGTGCCATTACAGAGCGTGGTGTTGGCATTTCACTAATGAGGTCGTAGCATACACTGATATAGCCTCAACCAAAAAAAATCAAAACGCATTTATCAATTTAGTGAATACGGTATTGTTGCCATTGCCATAAAAAGGTTTGTTTTGAGCTTTTAGTTCTACAAATGCATCGAAATGGAAATGTACATAAGAAAGATATATAAATAGCGCATAAGTGCTAAAAATGAAACGGAACAAATCAATGAATGGAACAGAATAACAATGAGTAGAAATAAGTAGATTCCACTGTGAACTAGAATAACTGTCAGGTATTGTTCATTAATAAGATATAGCAATGTAATAAACGTGGTTTAAATAATAATACCACCTTTACAAGACTTTTTTTTACCTTGTTAGAGAACCCGCCACACACCAATGATGATTTCGAATGAAAATAAAACTTTATTTTTGGCCAATTAGCACAAAAAAAAATAGAAATTTCAGAATAAAATATACAAGTTTTTCTACACTTTTATTACAAAGATTTTGATGAACATTTTAAAAAGCCCATATAATAAAAAAGCCAGCTATACAATATTAAGACTATAAAGAGCATCAAAAGGTAGGAATTCCGACAGTGAAACAGGGGGGGTCGTTATATACATGACATACAAAAATCGACCAAAAATCTACTCAAAATCGGGGATCGTCCTATACGCGGATTGCCTTTATTTTTATGATAAATTTAATATTCAAATGGCCGTTATAAACTTGAAATATGCTTTTTATAACAAATAAGAAATAATATACTTGGATATTATCATACAGTACCTTGCATGCTGTATTTGGATCACCTGTACTCTATTACCAGTATAAACATGGAATAAAGAAATGAAATAAACTATAAATCAATGATGTGAACACAAAATCTATATCTCAGTCGGATAGCCAACGCATATGGTGTCTTCAAAATAAACACAATGCTTAATCTCTGTGCAACATATGTAATACCATGTGTACTTCGAACTCAGCTTATTTGAAAAGGAGCAGACTTTGCCCTCATCATGATTCTTTAAGCACATACACAAAAGGACTGACGTTGCAAAGTCAAGTGCTTGCCAGCCACAATACAAATTACCTGGTGAACTCTTATGCGAGATGATCCTAGACTGCTCTTCCTGAACCATTGTTGCTTTTGATGTCGTCAATGAACATAACTCACTTCAACTACTGTACTCCTAAGTGTGTCGCTACGATATGAATGTCTACATCAAAGTCGGCAAACAACTTGATTCAATCCTTTCTTATGGCCTGAATTCTCTCACACTGTCACTTTGATGATGTCATCTATGTAATCCAATCAGCACACAGAATGCCAATTACATAAACTGTTTTTTTGTCCACCAATTAAATGATGGAAAATGCAAAGCTGAATTCAAAAATAAGTATCATCATGAGGTTTGCAAGATGACATTGGTATTTTCAAGATTTAAGCTCAGAACTTGAAACAACAAGATGAGGGAGTGCTGTAGGCAAGACTTTTTTATGCAGTACCTTGTTTCGCGAACTTATTTTTTTAAAGATCGTCAGAGGATGGTGGGGAAAAAAAAAATGTTCATATTTAGCTACTAGTTTTGCAAAAAACATTCACACGGAGGAGAAAACAAAAAAATAAAATTTTATTGGTGAATGAAAACAGTGTCGTTAATGGGATGGTTAAATGCTTTAAATTTATATAATTAGGAATTAGCTGAAAAAATGGAAATTAGGTGATAACTTTATAAGCGAAATAGATATACAAACACCTAGGTACATTTATATCAGGAACACGTTCTCATAATCTGGAAGTTCCGATCAGGGCAGTATAATACAGGCAGTAGTGTATATTCACCCTAACAGCTGCTGATGCAAAAAAGATCTATTGTAATCAATCAATCAACATCAGCATTTAACGCCTCGGATTTGCACCTTTCAGACGAGGCTTTTTGTAGACATTATTATTAAAACATGCATGGAGGAAATATCCCCACAGTGGAGCAAGTTAATATTGGGTTTTTCGACATGGGTTCATAATTGCCCTTAATTACTACCACTATACAGGACACGTCGTATAAATGACACAGTCGGTTAAAGCAGTGTTGTAAGGAACTGAAGGACTAAGTTCGAATTGTGCCTCGGTGTTTGAATCTTTAAATTTTTTTTTGTATAAGTTAACATTCCAAGATATTTGGAAGCTGTTTGAGAAAAAAAAATTTGAAGAGTTAATAACATTTTTAAATAATTAAAATGTTCACTTGTACAAAAATAAAATGACTTAAAATTGAAAAAAAAAACAACAAATGTCTTAAAATTGAAAATTTTTTTTAAAATTAAATACCAATTAAACAACATTTGGTTCAATAAAACACATCGTTAACCAACCATGCCATCTACAGTATACGACATGTTCTATTACTGGTAATGGCAGTATTTACAGTCATTGGTATTGGTGGCTCACTTCACAAAAAAAGATCAATTAATTAATTGATTAATCAGCTGAGTACTTTTAGAGCTCCTCATAATAAGAGAGAATTTTTTTAATGATTAGATTAAATAATTTTTACAAAATTAAAATGTTTATAAAAAAATTGACAATTGAATATAAGACGCGATATAATAATAATAATAAAACCACTTGGCCTTAACGGCCACCCATACAGAATAAGATCTATTAGCAAAAAAGATCTATTATTAAACAATCAGCCGGGTACTCCTAGAGCTCCTCATCGGAGCTAAAAGACATTGACAACGATCATATTGAAGAGGCTATCAAAAAAGGAAATAAAATAATTGCCTATATCAAATTAATTATTGAAGGCCAAGAAGACTTTATATACTATGGCAATTTATTGTGGAAGACAATTGGACTTCCTACAATAAACTATGCATGTCCTCTTTGGGTCCCAGGCAGTAAACAGTTAATAAGCTGAAACCCTCTTTGAGTGTATAGAACACATTGGCATGCAACTTAAAAAGTCCCATGAACATTTGTTTGGAAATCACCTCTAGTTTATGTGCATAAAATTTCCTGCACGTCCGCCGTTCAAAACTGGAGACAAATCAATCAGCTGAGTGTTTTTTGAGCTTCTCATTGGAGCTAATAATTATAATAATCATAATTGGCCGCTTATAATAATAATGATAAAAATACTTGGCCCTAACGGCCACCCATACAAAAGAGATCCATTAGCAAAAAAGATCTACTATAGTAAAAAAAATCTATTACCTACTACTAACAGGGTACTCCTGGAGCTCCTCAACCTCTAAAGAACAATGACAATAATCATACTGAAGAGGTTATCAAAAAAGGAAATAAAATAATTGCCTATATCAAATGAATTATTGAAGGTCAAGAAAACTATACTATGGCAATTTATTGTGGAAGACAATTGGACTTCCTACAATAAACTATGCATGTCCTATTTGGGTCCCAGGCAGTAAACAGTTAATAGCAAACTTGAAAATCTGCAATATCAGATGGCTAAAATTATTCTAAAAGCACCAAGGAATGTCGCTAATAAAGCTTTACTTGGTGACTTTAGGGTGGCAGTCTATGGAAACTATTCAAAATATATTTAGAATAAACTATTTTGATTTGATAAACTATTTAGAATAAACTATTTTGATTGGCTTAAAACAATGGATGAAGATAGATACCTAGACTATTGTGTAAATCATAGAGGCTAGACCATTTACTCAATGGAAATGGATGCAGAAGGTTCATGTGAGTTTAGACACATTTACTTTTAGATATTAATGATGTAACCAAAGAAAATAAATTTGTGAAATATATTTAACAAAAGCAATGGCTCAAAGGACTCAACTAATGAAAAACATTACCATCCCTATTTAACTAATATATATTTATAAAATGTTTTATTTTATTTTAGTGTATTTACTTATTTTAGTTTTTTTTTTTCCATTCAACTTTTATTCACATTAGCAAAAAAAAAATTCTATTATTGTATTGTCACATTAAGTTCTTTTTGTAATTATAATAATGAGAGTGTAATATACCTTTTGTAAAAAATATATATATTTTTTTTTACTAGGTATTTACTTATACAGTACATACTTTTTAAAAACTGAAAGGTCCACTGATTAATCTCAGATAATATAGTATAATACATACTCCAAGTATCGAAATGCACGCCTTCGTGTCGGGATTCGATCATTAGAAATGATGATGATGACATAATTAATGTCGAAATATTTAATTCCCGACACGATGGCGTGCATTTTGAGAAAAAAGATTTTTTTGTTTGTTACTACTAGTTTCATCTTCAATAATTAATTTTATATATTCTGATTGTAATTTTGTGAGTGATGTACAGGTCGAACCTCTCCTACACGAGTGGGTTCTTCTGTTATAAAGTAGAGAACCAGTAAATCTTATCTTATCTAGGATGAAATATACATCTAATTTTTGGAGAGTTCCAGGGCAGACATAATAATAATAATAAAGAAAACCTTTTATTTTTTTCTGAAATTTCCATTTTTTTTTTTTGTTGCACTCATTGTCCAAAAATAAAATTTCATTTTTTATTCGAAATCATTATTTGTTGGCGAGCGACGTGTTTGTACAAGGTACAAAAAAGTCTCACCTAACAAACATTCTACACCTCCACTAAAATTCAATTGGAAATTAACTTTAAAGGCAATGAAATTATTGTTTTATATAACTTTCATTTCCTCTTCGGAACGTACACACATAAACTATGCATGTCCTCTTTGGGTCCCAGGCAGTAAACAGTTAATAAGCTGAAACCCTCTTTGAGTGTATAGAACACATTGGCATGCAACTTAAAAAGTCCCATGAACATTTGTTTGGAAATCACCTCTAGTTTATGTGCATAAAATTTCCTGCACGTCCGCCGTTCAAAACTGGAGACAAATCAATCAGCTGAGTGTTTTTTGAGCTTCTCATTGGAGCTAATAATTATAATAATCATAATTGGCCGCTTATAATAATAATGATAAAAATACTTGGCCCTAACGGCCACCCATACAAAAGAGATCCATTAGCAAAAAAGATCTACTATAGTAAAAAAAATCTATTACCTACTACTAACAGGGTACTCCTGGAGCTCCTCAACCTCTAAAGAACAATGACAATAATCATACTGAAGAGGTTATCAAAAAAGGAAATAAAATAATTGCCTATATCAAATGAATTATTGAAGGTCAAGAAAACTATACTATGGCAATTTATTGTGGAAGACAATTGGACTTCCTACAATAAACTATGCATGTCCTGTTTGGGTCCCAGGCAGTAAACAGTTAATAGCAAACTTGAAAATCTGCAATATCAGATGGCTAAAATTATTCTAAAAGCACCAAGGAATGTTGCCAATGAAGCTTTACTTGGTGACTTTAGGGTGGCAGTCTATGGAAACTATTCAAAATATATTTAGAATAAACTATTTTGATTTGATAAACTATTTAGAATAAACTATTTTGATTGGCTTAAAACAATGGATGAAGATAGATACCTAGACTATTGTGTAAATCATAGAGGCTAGACCATTTACTCAATGGAAATGGATGCAGAAGGTTCATGTGAGTTTAGACACATTTACTTTTAGATATTAATGATGTAACCAAAGAAAATAAATTTATAAAATATATTTAACAAAAGCAATGGCTCAAAGGACTCAACTAATGAAAAAACATATACCATCCCTATTTAACTAATATATATTTATAAAATGTTTTATTTTTAATATTTTAGTGTATTTACTTATTTTTTTATTATTATATTTTTATTTTTTTATTATTATAATAATGAGAGTGTAATATACCTTTTGTAAAAAATATATATATATATTTTTTTACTAGGTATTCACTTATACAGTACATACTTTTTAAAAACCGAAAGGTCCACTGATTAATCTCAGATAATATAGTATAATATATATATATATATATATATATATAATATAATATATATATAATATAATATATATATGTTTGGTACTGACGCAACCCTTGACCGCCAAAACCGGAGACTTCTGTGTTTCAGATTTGTTTACATAATCCGATAGATGGGATAATTAGGGACATGTACCAACATTTTGAACACTATATTCAGTCTGGACCGTAGGTATTTCACTATTTGTTTGTTTACATTAATGCAGAGTGGTATTGCTCTACTTTCACGAAATCACAATTATCTCAGCCTCTTTGTGCGAAATTGCGTAAATATCCACAAGTGAGTAACTTTCATTTTTACTGTTACGGGTCACAGATTATGATTAGAATGAAGTGTTTAATACTATTGTAAAGCTAAAATGTTTGTAGTTCTTGTAGTATTCATTACACGTCAATCTGATCACATACGCACTCTCAAGGAGCTTCTAAAAAGTGTTAAAATTTGCTAAAAAGTCTGGCGGTGTCTTATACTGTTTTTTCAAACCCCTGAAGCCAGGACTTCTATTGAGTGATATAAGGGTGTGAAAAATGGACAAAGGAGAAGAGCTGATTGGGTTGCTGCTTTGGTATTGATAAGGCTCCCAATAGATACTGATTAAAATGTACTTAGATTAAAGATTACCAGAGGATCAACTAATAGTTTTAAATAAAACAAAAAGACATTAACTCTGACAGTTATAAAAGACAGTAACTCCGAAAATAGTTACTGGCAAAGTTAACTGTCCTTTTGTTTTATTAAAGATTACCCTTTTAGCTTTATTACAGAAAATAAAGAATTTTGTATTCTGTACATTCTTGACTGTCTTTATTGAATCTAGACATTTTAAGATTTTGTGAGTGTGTATGGGCATGGGCTTAGAGAATATAGTTGTTCTTTACTAAGACTAGAGAAAACAAAGACAAATGGTAAGTATTCACTTATGGCTGCAGAACAATTGTCATTAATTGGAGGGGCCTTTAATTATAGGGAGTTCTGAAGTGCTTATATGGCTGTTTTTATGATAAAGTTAATATCTCCTGCTATCCTGGAATTTTGAACTTTATAGTGATAAACCACCATGCTTTTGAAAAGCTCCTCTTCAAAAATAGACAGAATACCCTGTTAGAAATGGCCTTCAGCATTCCATTTACAATATACTGTAGGCCTTCATTATTATTATTATTATTTATTCAGACAAATACAACAATACAATACAAAAATACAATAACAAAAAAAAAGGAGTTGCCAGGAAGGAAAAAGTAACAAAAATGCTACTGTCATCAATACTGTAGATGTATTCATACACCTCCAATCTACTTAAACACAGACTGGTGATAATTCCACGAGTCAGGTACATACTTTAGCAGTAGGGTGGATATTTTTCTAAACAGCGTCCACTAATAATAACAGCAGCAGGTTGGCTTTATAACTCTGTACTGTATAGAAATTTAATGTACTATTTATATAGTGCCTTTATAGACTCAAAAATGCATGTTTCCTCTTTAGCAGCAGGTTGGCAAAAATTTTCCACTTCTTTTAGCATATTTTGTGATCAGTGATGCTAATAATACCATCAGGCACTATATGCCCACTCATTCATCAGCGGATTAGACACTAACTTTTGCCCACACACTGAATCAGCCTGATGAAAAAAATGTTCAAATACACTTGTAAAAGTAGATCGGCCAAGTGAAACGTTAACAGGACTTGAGATGACCACAACAATTTGAATCTACACTAAGAAATACTGACCACTAGAGTTATACTGCATGAATCAGACCAAAGCTAAATTCATAAAAAAAAAAACTTTTGATGACCATTTAAAGTTTAGCAAATATTTGAATACAAGAGAAATTTAACCACAGCATGGATTAGCCAAAGGGGAAACGTTAACTATCTTGTATTGACCACTCGTAATGGATTGGTCTTACAGATATGGTACTGATTAAAACCTGTGCTGACCAGCAATTAAGCAATGGGAATGGTCCCAAGAGAAATCTTATCAGACTTTAATTGAGTTAACAACTAATTTATAATGAAATTGGCCCCAAGAGTATTTGAACAGACTTGAGTTTGCTACCAATTTGAATTTACAGTTGAATTGTCCCCCTAGAGCCCTTGTCCTCAAGTTACATACCTCCATCCAAAAACTGAACCATGTTCAAGTTCCACAGTTTTGGACTGTGATGCAAAATATTATAAATTAAAAAAATGAACATATTATGTGAATTGTCTAATTTCTTGCAAATTAATCGGTCAAAGCTGACCAAATCAAAACATTTTCTAAAGTTTCTCTAACTGATGATGATACAATGAAGGCATTCCTTTGGGTCTATTTCAGCTGCATACCCATTGCTCTCAGATCAGGAAGTTCAGGCTAATGAGAATTTTCTGATGTAAAAGAATAACATATATTATATGAATTCCCAGAAAATGTTATTTTAAATTTGTATTTACACAGGAAATGTAACAAAAAATATATCATTGGAATTCTTGCTAAATACTATCAGATTTTTTTTTTTTTTGTGAAATGAAACCTATCAATTTTTTAGTCAACTAAAGTAATAATGTTAGTATTGAGCTCTTTATCATTCCTTGAACAAAGTCTACATTTAGCAATTAATACAATGTAGTATTGGATTTTATTTTCTCATACAGTAGATGCAGTAATCTTAATGGTCAAGGAAATGATATAAATGACACAAATTTCCTTTCCTTAATGTTTAATGAACTACTCTAATGAAATTAGAGAAAATAGCACTTAAAATGTGGGTACAGTATTACTGTATATCTTAAATGTAAATCAAAATATGTCATTCCAAAAGAAGATGATGATGATGATGATGGTGATGAAAACAAGGACGATAATGATGCAGATGAGAATGATGAAGAATGATGATGGTGGTGATCATACAGTAGAATTAAGATTATGATGCTAATGATGACATATATGATAGAGGCGTAGACAATTGATGGTGATAATACAGTATGATGATGAACAATGATGACAATGACAAAAAAGGCATTGACAATGGTGTTGATTTATAAGACTGCTGTATGTAAAACAATTGCTTGCAGAAACCAGGTACCAGAAATGTTAAGGGTTGGAACAGATAGAAAAAGTTCAAACGATTACAATTTTTTGTGTTAATACAAAGTATACTACATATGTTGCACACCTATCATTCATATTTTCATTATATTCTACAGTAGGCCTACTAAGCATCAATTTGGTATCAATGTTCAATTTAATTAAAAAATAAGAAAAAAAGTTAAACTTTGACAGTCAGTCAGAGGAATGATAAAGAAGAATTTAATTAGATCCTACTTTACTGTAAATGTGTTGCATATTACCGTAAAGTACCGGTATTTCAATTAATTTATACAATCCTGACCATTTTTATGTACATATGTTCATGTTTATATTTAACTTGTTTTGCTAGCCAAACAAATACAGTAAATAAATTTATATGAAAACAAATTTAACTGAGAGAATGCAGCTTATGTTATTGTTAAACACACTTAATAAAAGACTGATGATCAATAAAACAGCTGTATATGTTTGTAAACCATGTTTATTCTGTCATCACTAACATATTACTAACAACATCAGCTCCAGTAATGGAAAACTACATCTAATAATATAGAAACAACCTTGAAAACACCAATCAATGTCCATATTATACAATTAATTGGTATTTAAGGCAATTTATAAAATTTAACAGGATATCCAGTATTGAAAGAACAAATCTAAAAATAAATTACTGTACAGGAATTTACTTAGTCTTTGCCACACATCCATTTGTATACATCTTTACATACTTTTTATCTTGTTCTTAAAAGAACGTTAGATTAACTATTCATTTAGCTCATGTGTCAAAATATATGTCAAATGACTATATTTGGATGTGGAAATACTACATCATCATTCCCATACTATATATGGGCACATCACACAATTTGTCACATAAAATTTGACAGTGTGTGAACAGGGCTTGTAGTTTGGTTGGTTTGGTTTGGTTTATAGTTTGGTTGGTTTGATTGGTTGGTTGGTTAGTTGGTTGGTTTGGTTTGGGTTTGGCTTGGTTTAGATGACCAACGCTGTATTGCTCTGATACTTGGCATTCTTAAAAATGAATACAACATAAGGTAGACTACAAACCATGATACAGTAGGCCCTACTGCATAGTAGAAGGAATAAACAAGAGATTAAAAAATAATGATAATAATTATAGGATGCATAGGCATAGAGTAGAGTCTCTCATACTGCCGTTTTATTGTTTCTCTTGTTCTTGTTTCTGGTGCTGTTGTTTCTGCTGTGGTTGTTCTGATACCTTAGCAATCTTCTGTTAAAGAAATTTATGCAAATTACTGCCATTGATAGACGACTGACATGAACTTGAGTCTGATATCGGATCCAGTTACATATGGGGTAGTTCACAGGGGAAATCCCTGCTCATCTCAAGACCTTCGGGTTTCTTTACAGTAAGTGCACATGTTTAAGTTGTCTACAACAGTGGTGGTGCCAGGATTTGCCAGACGGGGGTCCAATGTCCCAGATGAAAAAAAAAGGTGGGCGTGGTCGGACATCTCTCAAAATCTTACAAAAGTGTTCCTGGGGGTGTAGCCCCGAAAAATTTGACAATTTAGGGGTTTCAAAAACTTGTTCAATCGATTTTGGAGTCTACTAATATGTAGAAAATACATTTTTTCCTCCCCGACGAATTGTGGTTTGTCTACCCGACGGGAAGCCAGCTCTTTCCAGCAGGGGATATGGCCCCGACCCCCGCTGGCGCCACCCCTGGTCTTCAGCATGCTGCGCCTATAGCTTGGCATCCTGATCGGAGAAACTTGTTCTACTCAACTGTTCAAAACCCTTAAAAATGTGATTACTTGGCAACGAAGCTAGATTAATTACCATTCAAAGAGACAACACACAATTTTTGTTGTCTTCAGTTAGACAAGTAATCTTAACTTTATAACCTCCATATTCAATTCAAATTACCAAGGTGGATCTAATACTGTATTACCTGGAAAAGAATTGGAAAGTCTAAGTGAATATGGTGAGTGCTTAAGCATTAGATCGCATCTATTCCAACTCTCTAAGAGGATACAATACATGTTTTTTTTTTAATCTTGATTGAAGACGGTTTTACCCTTTTTACATCTCCCTGGATATACACAGTTCACTTCATGAGCTCTGATTAGCTGTGCATTTTTTTGCTTCGCAAAAAGTAGAAACAGTTCAAACTTCTAATTTCGCTGAAGTGAAAAAACTGATAAAAGTTTGAATACGCCTGCGCATGAACCGACGCTTTAGTGTGGTAAAAAAAATTGTAAGAAATCACCGTCTATAACATGCAGGCATGATTCCGGCAATATGTGAGCAGTCAGCTATATTTAAAATTGGGTACTGTATAGTACATAGAGCTACTATCCCAAGTTATCATAATTTATTCAAACCAATAACAAGATAGTAATTAAGGATGTTTACATTTACTGGAAGCATACTGTAGAATGACAATTTAGGCATACATTTCTGAAGTTTTCAGACACTTCCTCTGCATTTTTTTTTTCATTTAGAGCACCTTGACAATTTCCTACATTGATGCGCATACAAATCTTATGACGGGTTCTAAAAATAAATACCAAAAACCCGGCAAACTAAACATAGTATACACTTACAGGTCAAAGGTGACAAGTTTGTTAGAGAAACGAACATCAAGAGTGGGCTCATGAATGCTATATAAATACCACTATCTAATCAATTCTATTGATCTTGAAAATATATATATTACCATTGAAAATGTTACAGTTGACAAGTCGGTAATTACTATTAGCAAAAAGCGCAGCAAAATAGATTGTACACCAATGCATTCAAATTATTTAATTTATTTTTACCACAGGAGGCCTGGAGAAAGCAATTGACTTTTGAGATGAATGCCCAAGAGAATGATTTTACTCAGTAATATTTGATGCAAGGAGTTCTGCAGAAGTGAAAATACATAGGCCTCTGGGTGGTATTAAAGCAGCTACCTTTAACCAGTTTCCAGGAATGCAAGGCTTACAAATTAAACTATGTATATTCTAACAGACTATAATGCATGGCATGATCCTATTAAACAGGATGCTACTATATAGAAACTTAAAGTACAGTACAACAATGATTTTTTTCATTTTAAAAAGAGTTCCATTTATTATTGTCACATGCAGGTTTTAAGATGGCCCCGAAAAATATTCAGCAATTTGGCTAATTCAGTATGAAAATAATTAACCAAATAGAAATTTGATGAGCCAAAAAAAAAAAAAAAAAAAGAAAGCTATGATAGCTTTAATTCCATTAGCTTTTGGCTTATTTTGAATGGAAA
This sequence comes from Anneissia japonica, assembly GCF_011630105.1. Taxonomy (NCBI): domain Eukaryota; kingdom Metazoa; phylum Echinodermata; class Crinoidea; order Comatulida; family Comatulidae; genus Anneissia; species Anneissia japonica. The sequence goes on from NW_022732216.1 coordinate 286,384, forward strand.
CATTTAGCAAAATTCAGCTTTATATTTGGAATTGGCTTTTTGGCTTTGACAGCAAAGACTACAATGAGGCAGAGTAAAGACGACAGTTTTTCTGAAAACTTTCCCTTCTGTAAATATTTTTCTTAATTTGATTAGTTTATTTAAATATTCCGATGGCGTTTTGTGTCAATGAAGCAGAGTAAAGCATGTAAAGACAACAATTTTTTTTTAAACTTTCTCTTCTGTAAATATTTTTCTTAATTTGATTAGTTTATTTAAATATTCCGATGGTATTTTGCGTCTAGAGAAATAATACAAAATGACGTTTGCCCTACCTGACGTGTTGTAAGTACTGAATGCTTAGGACATTTCCAAACACTTGCGAAAAGAATCTCACAAGTGATTCAGGTGGGAATCAAACCCATGACCTCCAAGTAACTAACCTGATGTCTTAAAAACTAAACCACCGAATAATGTGTGCTTGGTGGCTAGCGATGAATCCAATCCTTTTTATTTAAATAGTTTAGGTATTATGGTAAAGTCTAGGCGGTATGTGCAGGTTTGCATAAATCAACACATTTTCATTAACATATGATCAAAAAATGATCACTCGGCCTAATATTACCTTTTAACAGCTTATAATCAATAAAATAAAGGTAAGCTTCTTCGCTCAACTCTCAGAGCTACAGTATTGTAGGTCTAATGTACGTTGCCTAAGATATGCAATGCTAAATATTCTACCCTGGAAATTTGGAGTTAATAACGGTCCTGTAGGGAACTGCAGTGGCCTGGGGCCTAATCATCACTCACCTCTTCAATGCAATATTAAACCAATAACAACCTAGTCATGCTCGTAGAAAATTAGATCAGATATTTTTAGAGTGTCCCGAGAAGTTAGAACCGCGAGTGTGGGCATAAAGAGTTGCCTGCTGAGAAATACACACAGTGTATGGAATACCAGACACTTATTTTGGTTTGCTCTTACATGGGTATGACTGTAAAACAGTGGGAAAATTAACAATTCACCAACAATTTTTCACTCTGTAAGTTTAAAATACACAAAGATCTGAATAGTTCACAAAAACTACATTCTTTAATTTTAAAATTCTTGAACAGGTTTTAATTTATTGCATTTACTATAATAATAAGTGCAAGGTAAAACAATAAAAGAGACCGATATTACTGTAGGACCTACTCCACTCAATACAGTTGGCCAATAACCAAGTTTTAAGTCAAAAATATTTATCTTTTGTCATGGTTTAAAGTTTGGCTAAATGACAGAAATACTGCATTACTTTAAACTGCAAAAAAAAAAAAAAAAAAAAAAAAAAAAAAAAATAAAAAAAATTTTTTTTTTAAAAAAAAATGTTGTTAATCATCAAATTTTCATTTTTCTTTTTTCTTTTCTTCTTAATTTTCTCATTCAACTTAAAAATTTATTTTCTCATTCAACTTAAACATTTGAACTGGGCCCATGAGGACAACTGGGCCCAGCCACAGTGCAGCGCCACTTAAACTGCAAAATGAAATGGACAGACACAATATATACAGCAAACCTTAACAAGGGTTATTTCAGTATCCATGTGAATAGACCGTTTACAAATGAACATTCGTGGGGTTTAAACCGGGGCCTATGGGGCAGGAAGCACAATCATTAGACCTACCTCTCATCCAAAGGCTCAGCTCAGTTCATTTAAATTTTCTTTTTGTAATTTCACGTCCATACCACGATGCATCATTTTATAGTCTTAATTAAAAATATGGAAATACCTACCATACCTACAATGTTCCATAATGAGAACAATAAAAAAATTATCAATGATAATTATCATTAATTATTACAAAGGATGGCTAAAGTCCAAAATCTATTTCCACATTAAAAGCTATGAAATCAATAATTATTTGTGCAAACGTCACAGTATTTTAGTCCCTAGATAAATTTGAGTGTGAATACGTAAAGTAGGCCTACTGTAAGTGACAAACTACACCACAATACTGAATAATGTACAGGTACGACCTGACCTCGTAATTAAAGAATTGTGATTTTCATCTAAAAATAAACATTACTAATTGAAGAAGCTGAGTATAGAAACTGAAATCAGTAGCTAATGATTGAATAAAATTCTCTAAACCTTACAATTGCTTCAATTCAATGACCCCAATTGATAAAAGAATTGTTTCATTAATTTGTGTGTGACACAAAATTTGACTGTGACACACCCTCATGACCAGTTAAAAGATTTGAATACCGTATACTTTAATACAAAGTATACTGTACTGTACATCACAGGCCTATTACTGAATAATTTATTCAAAAATTACTTGTCAAAGAAGCCAATTTATAGAAACTATTAAATTTATCTACTGATTGAGAGCAATTCTCAAAACCTTACAAGTTGCTTCAATGACCTCAATTTGTCTATGAGGTTTTTGCCCTTTTGACTCCACACAGGACCAAGGCTTGACCTTTTTGTAACACACAAAATGCATAAACACAAATAATGATAAAGGTTAAGGGCTCTCTCTCTCTCTGCAAAAAAAAAAAGTGGGGGGGGAGGGGGAAGAAATCCTTTTACAAAAAAATAAACCACATTTAAATACCCAGAAAGTAATCTACCAACTACACTAGAGGCATATTGTACAATACCTGTGCTAGGAGTGTTGTAGGCAGTTCAACAATCAACCGGGTGATTTTGAAAGTTCTGAAAATGTTGAGTGTGCGACTGGCATTGTGGGTCATGGTATTGCAAGCATCATATGATTCAAGCAACATTTCTGGTTTATTGGTTACAGATAGGTTCACACTAGAGCGTTAATATCCAGATCAGCAAGCAAAATTAAAACAATCGAAGTTAACAATATTTTAGAAAATCAAAGCCGAAACTGTCTCAGTGTTCATTTCCCTACAGGTAGTATTTATGGTAGATAGTCCCACAAAATGATTAGCCTTTTCCACAAAGACTTCATCTATTGTCAATCAAAACAAAATTGGGGCTTCTGTGATTTTCTAATTTTTAAAAGTTTGTGACACTGAAATACTGTAATGGCTGCGTGGTTGGTAGTGTCTACTTTTAATAAAAGTAGACACTGCCAACTACGCAGCCACTACAGTACTTCAGTTTAAAAAAATAAAAAATTTAAAAAAATTAAAAAAGTTTTATCGTATGCAACCCTGCATGGAAAGAGAAATTTTGTGGAAATTATAAATTAATCTTAATTTAAAAAGAAAACAGCATTAAAAATGTTAAATATTAATTTTGAAAAACAAACATTTCCACATCACAAACTCAATTTCTTTCACAATGCGTCTTTTGTGAAAACTTTACTTAAACATTGGCCTAGGGCGTAATCTTTTAGCTACCATATAACCAGCTTTTGTCAAGTACCCAATGAGTTGTTTTGCTTCATCAGTGACTGGCTGTGCACCATGAGAACTCCGGACACATGGCAGCAGCTGCACACCAATTTTGTAATTACATGCGCAAACCGAAGTAAACAAAACAGTGTTTAACATATGCACAAAAATACTTACTGAATGATGTTCGGAAATTTATGACATTCATCAATTCATTTGGGCCTAAGCCTAGTAAAACTCTATCCCTACACCGGGTACTGATCAACCATCCCTGACAGTGACAGTCTCTCACATGAGATCCTGTAAAATGTTAGACTAAATTAAATTACAGTATTATTATTATTATTATTAATATTTATTGATAGTTTATCACGCATGGTTGATTGTACAAAGAAAACCTGTCTTCACAAGTGACAAGTTTGCATCTTGCTATAGTACTGTACAGCCTCCAGCCTCTCCCCTCCCCTCCCCCCCCCCTTCCCTTTGCACTGATGTGATGTGATCCATGGTTCATCATGTTCATGGTAATTAAATCCAGGCCTAACCTAGTATTGTTTGTAAGCCTAGGCAAGCTAGGTATTTAGCTAGGCTAGGCCTGGCCCTAAAGGCCTAGGCCTAGCTACAGGATGGTCCTCGGATGGAGGTCTGAATTAAGGGTTCCGGTAGGTAGCTAGCTAGGGAATAGTCCAGCTTAGGCCTAGCTTCCTTCTCCACGACACTCACTGGGCCCCATTACTACTCTGTATACCTCCTACCTACCTAGGCCTGGCCTTACAGCAGTCAGTGGCTAGGCTAGTCAGGCTATGCCCTGGGCCTAGGCTAGCAGCATCCATCCAGTCCAGTAAAAAGCCTTTTCATTGCACGAATCAGAATACGACAGAACACTTCGCAAATGTAAATTAAAATGCATCAGAACTATATGTATTGTATATCACACTCTATTGAAGAATATATTAGACTCACCACCAAAAACAGTCACAAGACAATATCTTATTAGAATGGAAAATGATGGCCAATCTTGACCGACATCTTGCAAATTAAAAATAAATTTTGAGTCATCGTAGAATTTATCTGGGAGCTCTCTCTCAAACAACCGCCCCCAAACAAAACTAATTTTGAAGATCACACACAATAGATACACAAAATATTTATTTCTTATCTACGTTCATTGCAGTACGGTAATTTCCGTTATTGTGAGAATATACACTAAATGTTCATCGTTGAGGGCGTTAACATATAAAATAAATATTTGCCGCAATTAATTTTGATGTAGTTTATATAGGAAACTATTAAGATGCAAAACCAAAAGAGTTACATTTTAATAATAATATAGGTAACCTTCATAACGCCAAATTTCGTTGAGTCCTGGTGTGAGAGAGGAAGAAGTTTTTTTTGGTTATCAGACGAAGAAGATTGTAAAAATTCTGAATCCGAAATGACAGACAAAATTTGGGATCAATCACCATTAACCCCCGCTTGTGCTCGGGCTCTTAATGACAAGATTTATGAAAAGAGGAAGGCTGCTGCTCTAGAAATAGAAAGGTGCGATACTGTTCCGTGCTGAGTCCTACCTACTACTCTAGGCCTAGCTCGGCTCGGGTAGGGGGCCGCTGCGTAGGTAGTTTTTAACCTCTATGGTAGTCCAAGCCAAGGCCTAGGCCTAGTCTAGCCTATTTCCCTCTTCCATGGTCTAGGCCTAGGTCTAGTCAACAAATGGCTAGGAAGTGGCTACTCTGGCTCTTAGCTTTATCTTGCCATATAGGCCTAGCCTAGAGGGGCCATGCGCCTCTAGGCACCTTTTGGTGGAGATGTGCGCTTTAATGTCTTTATTATTATTATTATTAGGCCTAGCAGCGCTTCCGAAAAACTATCTAGGCCTATGGGATTACCACATAGGCCTAGGCTAATAATAAATTTAATATTCCTCCATAACGTCACATACATGTAAGACGTGTTATTGTAATTTTATTATTATTAGCCTAGGCCTATCTATATTAGGCAAGTGAAAGTGAAAATAAAAAAGAATGTCAATTATTACTGTAGGCCTATGTACAAACAAGAGAAAATGTAAAATTGCATAGATATTATATTTCTCTCAAAAGTGAAAGTAATAAAATAATTTAATAATGATAATAATAATAATAGTCGCAGTAGTAGTAGTAGTAAGAGTAATAAATAAGAATAAAAAAGCTACTCTGTAAAGAATAGTAAGGCAGTGCAGGGAATATATTTTCCATGCAAAAATTAGGCCTAGAATCCATCCGCTCATTTCAGAAAATAAGGGCCAATTTCCAGGCAGATTTTGCCGAAAATTAGGTATATAGTGTCTTGCCAAAGGACACAATCAAGGTTGAGAGTCTAAGTCATGACCGTCACACCAAGCAGTTCTATTGTACTTGTAGAAAAACTTTGTGGCGGTATTGCTTTTACTGCAAATGTTGACTTGTGGCCGAATTGACTTGTGGCCGAGTTGACTGTGGCCGAGTTGACTTGTGGCCGAGTTGGATCGAATTCACTGTATTACGTTTACTAATATTAATATCCACATGGCTTTTGGTTATCATCAGGAAATGTGTGGCACTGTATTTTTTTTTTATGACTTTTGTACATAATAAAGTACTTAAGATGACACATGACCCATCATGCACCTCCACTGGATTTGCCCTTTCAGCCATCTTTGACTGCCAGACGACAACATCGTGTCTTCAGCCACGAGGGGGGCATAGATACAAAAATGAGTAATCTATTTTATTTTTGTTGTTTTCAGAGTTGTAAAGGAATTTGCTCAAACTGGGGCAACACAGCAAATAATGAAACTGGTGAATGTTCTAAGCCGTGATTTTGCCCTGTCTTCTAATCCTCATGCCAGAAAAGGGGGATTAATTGGATTAGCTGCAACTGCCATTGGGCTTGGCAAGGTGTGTGTTTTCTTGACTTTATCATTTTAACAATTCTTTAACATTTAATGTGTCACCTTTCCAACAAAAAATTGCATACGATATACTTTATATAATTTATGGAATACAACATCCAATAAAGAACTATTTACACAGAATGCAACAGCGGCACGCAACAGCGACAAAAATATTCTGTTATGGGTGCGATCCATTCACACAGCATGCGACAACAGCCATGATGCACACAACTTTCGAATCTTGTTCTCCTGCAGTCTACATACTCAGAAGGATGACCGGAGTCTGTGATCGGTGAGAATATTTTTTGTTGCACAACAATTTTTTTTTCAGAAAATAGTAAGTTGTTCTATGCTCAGTATAAAGAGCATAATAGGTTCTAATTTTTTCTGCCATTGTCTCGTGCCACTGTCATGCTTTGTGTAAATGGGGATTAAAGAGATGGAAGGAACAACACATTGAAATTTTTTAATTTATTATATACCGGTAATTATGTTTTTTTTTTTTTATTCTCAGGAAGTTCCGTTATTTTTACCTCAGCTAATCAACCCTGTCTTAACATGTCTGTCAGATCAGGACAGTAAGAATAGATACTATGCATGCGAAGCATTGTACAACATCGTGAAGGTTGCAAGAGGAGCTGTGTTACAACATTTCAACAGTGTTTTTTGTGAACTTACAAATGTAAGAATCTATGCTCTGTGATTTATTCATTGTCTTCCAAATTTCTTATTTTGCCACTTCCATTTAAGTAATAACTTTATAGACCCACAAGGAATGTTTTTCCATTCCAAAGTTCAATATAGCTTTGCCATTTTGTGGTCCCTTGTTTTTATATAATAAATTTGCTCTTGTTGGTTCTTGGAAGTACCAAATATTTTACACCAATTTCTTTACTGACTAATCCATATTATTTTCATCTGTTTATTTATTCAAACATAAAATACCTGAGAGAGACCCCAAAAGTGACAGAGCCCCTTTTTAAGTGTCTATGGTCCAAGAAATTTTAACTACTTGCATTTAAAAAATTTGAAAACAAATAAACACTCTAATGAATTGATAAAATTAAAATGTAATTCTTTGTGTTTCATTTACTGAAAAACTTTGTGTAATGAATTATGTTTGTTTTTTTACAGTTGGCATCTGATCCAGATTTGAATGTCAAAAATGGATCAGAGTTATTGGATAGGTTAATGAAGGTATGGAGTTTACTTAGTCAATTATGTTATTTATAGTTGTAATTTTTCGTAGTCTAGATTTATACCCAAGTCTCAAGGTGCTTGAGGACAAAATAGGTAGTTTTCGCCGCACAATGTTAACCTTAACGTTAACGGATGATGCCATAATTTGTTTATCTTATGTTGCGGAGTACGTAACGTTAATTTCAGGATTTTACGTCGTCGACGTACATTAGTTTCGGGTTTACGCATGCATATTTCGATTTTATTACAAAAGGGGCGGAGCTATCGTGTTGCACGTTGGGTACTAACATTAAAGTTAAGGTTAACGTCGTGCGGAGAAAACTACCTATTATAATAATTAGCGAGCTTTTGATTGCATAACGCGGTGGGATGTAGTATGTAATGACGTCACTAAAAAGTCATCTGCGCATGCGAAAACTTTAATTTCTCCTCATCTCATGGATTCTAAGATGTAATTTTACCAAATCTATGTTGTGTAGAGAACATGGGACGATCATGCATGAGTGAGTTTGTTCTAGCTTCGAGTCGGCATGCAAATCGTAAGCCCCCTATTAACCTCCAAGGAGACTATTGTATCTTATCATTAATTTCTTCATGTCGTGGTGGTGGTGGTGTTTTTTGAAATAAATAAGTGTTCATTTAAATTTAATTGTATAAGTAAACACTGCAGATTGTATGCAAGTGATCATTGTTTCTAATTTATTTTTGTAGGATATAGTAACAGAAAGTAATGCATTTGATGTAATTGGGTTTATACCAGAATTGAGGGATCGAATTCATGCTACAAACTCCTTTACTAGACAGTTCTTGATATCATGGGTAAGTCAGTCGTATATTAATATATATCTGTTTGTTTATCAATTTTACCCATGATCTATCATTTTGTTATCGGCTCGTCTACAATTATTTTTGTCTATGTTGTATCTATGCATACCCATAGGGCTTAATTCATTGAAACTGCCTTCGTTGTCTCTGCCTTAGCTAAAGGATGGGAATTAGGAGAGTATTTTAGAAGATTGTGTTTTTAGATGTGACTCATCTTAAGGCCAATAGAAATGATTATATTACCACCGTCTACACCACTTTTTTTAAACATCAGAAATATTTTGAGAGGTTTAAAAAATGTACTTCATTGATTTTCCTGATAAAAACACATATTATTTTGAAAGATAAAATAACTCCAGTGTTTGGACTAGTAGTCAATACTTCCTCTTGCAATGCAATTTTGTTTTGTTCAAATTGGCTTGAATAAAATTATAATAAACATGTCCTTCCTCATTACTAATATTTTATTATATTTTTTGTTATTTCTAAGGTCACTACACTAGATTCTGTGCCAGACATCAATATGCTGCTGAAAGTTAGGTTTGGAGTAACATATGTATCATGTTATTGAGGCTTTATTGTTGTGTAGCCTAGCTTCTAGGCCTACAGTATATCAATAATAATCTTATTGTTATTGTCTGATGATATACTGTAGTGTTATAGCACATCACCTTTATTTAGACATCTAGGCCTAGGCCTAGATAGTTTTTCATAGGACCAGGCCTATATAGCTAGGCCTATAGTATTATTAGTAGGCCTAGGGGCCTAGGCTATTATGAAAAAATATGCACTAGCACAATTAATGTGACAAAGTCGCCATGGCATGACAAGTCTAGGCTAGTACAGTAGTAGAAACCTACTAACTTTACCGTCAGCTGGATAAGGCTGCGTGCGAACTCACCTGCTGCGGGACTGGAGCAGTGTCCCGGTCAGGAGTGCGCTACTTAGCTGCTGGGTAGACACTGACTGTGCTTCCTAGGCATAGGCTAGGCCTGATTAACAAACAAGTCATCGGACTGATATACGTTTATTAATTCAATTGAATTATTCCTCCATGATTGAATTGACGTTGACAAAACCGTCTCTCTGTAACTGCGTACGTAAATGATCACAAAAACTCACGACTTCACACTAGTGTACTGTATCTAGGCTAGTTGCTCGATCGTCGGGACGATTTTTCGATCAGCTGCTCGCCAAAAATTACTGGTCTTGAATATTAATGAGTTGGTTAGAAAATGCTACCAAGCTACTGAAAAAAGTGATCAGCCTCGTTTTCACCTGATTTTCCCGTCTCATCACATCATGTTCTGTTTCTCTAATTATCGTTACATCTCAACATTTTGAATTTTTTAAGTATTTTTCCCGAACTCAGGAAAGGTTAAATAAGCAATATATGGCCACTTGTCGCATCCCCGCACCCCCCCCCCCTTTAATTCATTGAATTTCTTCCGTTCATTGAAACTGCCTTCGTTGTCTCTGCCTTAGCTAAAGGATGGGAATTAGGAGAGTATTTTAGAAGATTGTGTTTTTAGATTTGCCTCATCTTAAGGCCAATAGAAATGATTATATTACCACTGTCTACACCACTTTTTTTTAACATCAGAAATATTTTGAGAGGTTTAAAAAATGTACTTCATTGATTTTCCTGATAAAAACACATATTATTTTGAAAGATAAAATAACTCCAGTGTTTGGACTAGTAGTCAATACTTCCTCTTGCAATGCAATTTTGTTTTGTTCAAATTGGCTTGAATAAAATTATAATAAACATGTCCTTCCTCATTACTAATATTTTATTATATTTTTTGTTATTTCTAAGGTCACTACACTAGATTCTGTGCCAGACATCAATATGCTGGAGTTTCTGCAAGAGATACTGGATGGCATGTTCCTGATGCTGGGAGATCAAAACAAAGAAATTCGAAAAATGTATGATTTTCATTCTAAATTATAATATCAGACCCTTAATTGATAAATTAAAGAGGAAAATTAGGTTATTAAAAGACTGTCCTACCCTTCAGCCTACAGTAAAATTTAACTCTGAAAATGTTTGCAACAGGTTTTTACTAACATATATACATGCACTCACATATACTCTGATGGAATATTAGTGTAGTTCTTAGGTCAAAGGTTGACATTAAGATTTCCATATAATAATTACAAAATCTAATAACACATCTTCTTCAGGTGTGAATACCAGCTTGATGCCTTCTTACAAGAGATTAAAAGGTCCCCAAGTGGTGTAGACTTTTCATCTATGGTCAACATTCTCACATTCCATAGTCAGTCATCAGGTCAGTGGCTAAACTTCATTATAATTACTTAACTTCATTAGAATATAATTATAATATGAATATTCATAATCATATAGCCCTCTTTTGTTTCTTTACTCTATATTATTGTTGTAACTTAGTTTCAGCTGTAATTGATAAACCTAACCTGATAACCTATTTTTGTTACTTTCAGTTGAGTTGATCCAATTGACTGCCATCACATGGCTTCGTGATTTTGTTAATATTGCTGGTCGTTCAATGTTGTTCTTTGCGTCAAGTCTCCTAACGGCTGTCCTGCCCTGCCTCGCTACCGAGGGACGAGATAATATCCTTCATGTGTATAACAAGGGGATTTGGAAATTATGATAATGCATTGTAATATATCAAACAAGTATTATATTACATGTAAATTTACATAGTTTGGATGATTTATCTTTGGAATATTGTTTATGGATGTTCATTATTATTATTATTATGTTACTAAAACCTACCTTACGTGGAACTTAGACAATGGAGAAAATAGAGAACAATTAAAAATACGACGTAAGGAGAAATGAACATGACATTAAGGGGAAAATAACACAAAAGGTATTCCCCTTAATTCCGATTTAGAGAAATTATTATTATTATTATTATTATTATTATTATTATTATTATTATTATTATTATTATTATTATTGTTATTATTATTATTATTATTATTTTAAATTGGTTATGATTCCATCATTATTTTTATTATTTTTATTTATTTTTTTTGTTAAAGGTTAATGGTTATTCATTTATATTGTGGTATTATTTTCATTGTAATTATTGTATTATTTTTTTAAATCATGAAATCAGCCAATTAATTTAGATTTAGAGAAATAATAATAATAATAATAATTATTATTATATTAAATTGGTTATAATTCCATCATTATTTTTATTTTTGATATTATTTTCATTGTAATTATTGTATTATTTTTTTAATCATGAAATCAGCCAATTAATTCGGATTCTAGGCTTTTAAAATAGCTGCCAAAAATTATTAATAGTGCATCCACAAGAACAATATGATAATAAAAAACTATAAAAAAGAAGGCATGTTACATAACTTTTATTGATATAGTGTTAATATTTTTTATTATTTTCATTTAAAAAAAATGTGCATATATTTTTTTATAACAATCCATTTGAAAACTAATGATAAAGTAGTGCATAGAAATGTTTCTAAAAGTCTTTGTAGAATGTCTTTGTTTCTCGTTTTTGTTGTTTGTTTCTCCTTCACCGTCATCGTTGCACGTGTTAAAGAGGTTGCCAAGTCCGTCAACCAGAACCTGATGAGATTAGTGACAACGGAAGATGACAAAGATGAAGAGAATAGCAAAGATGAGAAGAAAGACAAAGTGGATCTCAAAGAGGAGAAGAGTGAACAAAACAATGAAGGAGAACCAGTTGAAAAGGAAAAAGAAATGAATTCCATTAAACTGTCAAGGTATTTGTGAGAGTGGTTTGCATACACGCTGCGATTCAGACTCCAAACATTGAGGTTGGGATTCAAATCGCTGCTATACATTTAGTTTCTTTTCAGTTTTTCTTTCTTATATTGCACATATCTATTTCAAGAAGAATTGCTCATGCTACTTTTCCCCTGATAAGATATTGGATACATTATTAATCATCTACTACTACGCCTTTTTTTTAAATATTTATTTTTGCTGGTTTTTTTGTAGATGTATTTTTGTACTGTCATTTTACATATATTTATTTTCATAATCCTATAATGTTTTTACCTGTTTTTTAAGTAACAGCTTAAATTTTGAGCAATTAAAAAGGTTTCGCTGATGCTGATTATTGCATATTGTTGTTCATAACATTGAATAAATTCATCAGCTTCCAAAAAGTATTTGACCATAACATTTTGCCTTATAGAAAATTATTCAAATGTAGATCTTCTTCCATTTCCTTTTAAATTTCTGTTGTTTTCCTTGCCAGTGAGTACCATATTCTAATGTAGCTTTTTAATTTGAAACAGTTCATTGCCACCAAATTTGAGGCTAGAAATTGCACCAGTAGTTGAAGTTCTTCTCAAGCACTTACAACATTCCCCAATGCAAACCAAGATTGCTGTACTCAGGTGGATCTACCATCTTCATTTGAAAACACCAAGAAAGGTACTGTAGATAAGTTGTGGCCTTTGACTATCATCATTATTAAACTATAGCCCTGTCCTGGCTATCGTTTTCATTTAACATCACATTATTTTGCAATAAGGAAGAACACGGAACAAAAGCCTAGGCCATGTCTGCATAAAAGACAACGCATTTATTTATTTATTTATTTATTTATTTAGACAAAAACATGCCTAAATATGGTCAGGATGAAATCACATCATGGTCATATATGGGCACATCATGACTATACATGAGCATACAAGAGTTTTTGGTAAAAGAAAATTTGATAGAGTGGACAGAGATTTAGTTAGATATACAGTGGTGGATCCAAGAATTTGAAGTAGAGTCGGCCCAGGGACAGACTTTGACAGGTGGAGGGTATATACCACCTCAGCCCCACCATGGCTTAGGCTGAGGGAAGAAAATTTATGATCACATCACCTCTAGATGACTGGAAATGGCGCTCTCCGACTTAAAATTTTAATATAATTTTCTTTTTTTTTTTCTCCAATTTTTTTAATTTTTGAAAAATTTAGGGGGAACCAGGGCTGAACNTCTCTTATACACATCTAGATGTGGATAAGAGACAGCTGATATATTGTAGTGATGCATACAAGATTTTTTTTAGATAGCAATTTTTTGGTGTGACCACAAGTCATCAACAATTATTTATTTTATTTGGATATAATTCTGATATCATCAGATCTTCGATATCATTTTATAGATTTCTATCAAAGATGAACTGCCATCAAAAAATATAGAAAACCTCAAAAAGAAGTATCACATTAGTAACCAACATTCATTAAGTTACAGATATTAAAAAAAAATTATTTATGGACATTTTATTATGAAAATCCTTGTAAAATGTAAGGGTATGCAAAGATTATGACAATTTTATGACAAAATGGCAAGAAAAAGCCTTTTTTGTTCTAATTTTATGGATCTGGATTTGTCATATTTAAAAAAAACGGATACTCGCATCACATCAGAGTAAATTTTAGTTGAAAAAGAATAACTTAATGATATAATGTATACATATATAGGTGACAGTATATCTTTCATACTGCTAGTGTTATAAAAATGATGTTGCATCGCAGATAAATGATTGCTTAGATCTGTTTGAATTTCAAATGTTATTTTTACCATACTTGTTTTCGTTTCCTAATCATTAGATTTTTCAGCATGTAAAGGAGATATTTCCTGTGCTACTAAACACATTATCAGATGTATCAGATGAAGTAAGTCAACTTGATTAATGATTATTCTACTGCAATGTACACTCTATTAATGTGTTTATCTATATACTTGATATAGTTTTATGTAAACGTACAGCATTGAAAACCACTTTCTATTGTTGTTGTAAACTCCTGACCATGTCTAATGGCTATTTGGTTTTTTTTTTATTGTCCTGTACAGTGTCTCAAAAATTGTGTAAATATAATGATTTTACATAGAATAACAATATATTAAAGTGAGGTATTGCAACTTCTAGCTAAGGGCATCCACCTAGTAGCTATTAGTATATTTTCTTTATTTTGTAAATATTTATGTTTTTAGGTTAATATTAAGAGCAATATTGACTTTAAAGGGGTCTTACTCTTATGCAAGGATTAGCGGTGCGCTAACAACAATATTGATTTAAAAGGGTCTAATTGAGGGTAGCGTTATCAACATTACTGATTTAAATACTGCAAAGCCCTTTATTTTCACAGCCCTAAATTTTTGCGACTTAACAATTTGAAATATTTCGCTGCCTTTTATTTTTGTGATTTTACAATTTCCAGTCATTTTTTAACAAGCAGAAACCTACAATTTTTTTTTTTTAAATTATTTTTTTTTTTATGTCTATATGTTAGCTAGAGCTCCCGATTTTAGTCGGTTTCTCTTGATTTTGATTGAACACGTTTTTTAAATACTAAGAGTTGTTATAGTTAACAAACATGGAAATCTTCGTGTTTGGTATTGCAACGCTTGACCCTTAAACACGGAGATGTCCGTGTTTCAAGTTTTTTTTACGGAATCTGATAGATAGGTTAATTACCGACCATGTGCTAACATTTTGAACACTATATTCAGTCTGGACCGTAAGTATTTCGCTATTTGTTTGTTTACGTTAGCATAGATACTTTAACAAAATCGGGATTATCTCAGCTTCGTTGTGTGAAATTGCGTAAATCTTCAAAAGTGAGTCATTTTCATTTTACTGCTACGGGTCACAGATTGTGATTAGAATAAGGTGTTTGGTACCATTGCAGCCCATGAAATTAGGAAAAAGTTAGGTCGGCAAAAATTTGCCGACCTTAAATTCTCCGAGGTCGGCAGCCTCAGCAATTTTTTACTACCTAGGCCTATATAGTATAAACTATGATTTTTCCGAACGCTCGACCTTACATCGTCATCTACAGATTGTGATTTTGTTAATTTCTCTATTAAATCAATATATTGCTGGTGAAAGAATGGTCGTACTTGTATTAATTTAATAGTGTAATATAATACATATGTTTTACATAATAAATTTCGTTTTAGCGTTCGTTTTATCGTTATCTTTGGCATGGGAAATATCACTTTCGTATCATCACAGGCAGTACAGTACTCGTCAGTAGTGAAGTCACGATGCGATCGTGATTGCGTTTAAACGGACGGTAGGATAGGAACATTTTAAATATGATAATAATACTGTAAAATGAAGACAAATAATATATTTAGATAAGCATTACGATCTACGCGGCCCACATGTCTTCAATTGTGCGATGTTGTAGGCCTTGGCTGGCTAGCGTCATTCCTACCTAGGCCATAGCCTACGAAATGACTAGGCGAGAAAGACAATAATAATACTGTAAAGTGAAGACAAATAATAGATTTAGATAAGCATTACGATCTACACGGCCCACATGGCTTCAATTGTGTGATGTTGTAGGCCTTGGTTGGCTAGCGTCATTCGTAGCAATATGGTCGGCAATTGCCGATTGCCGACGTGAAATTCGTGGGCTGCCATCGTAATGGTAAAATGTTTGTAGTTCTTGTAGTATTCACTACATGTCAAATCTGATCATATACGCACTCTCAACGAGCTTTGGAAAAGTATTAAAATTTGCTAAAATGTCTGGTGGTTGCTGATACTACTTTTTCCACCCCCTTGCGGTCAGAGTGTTATCAACTAATGGGAAATATTCGTTTTATAGAAGAAATGCAATGCTGTGATTTTTATTCCATTTATGATCCACAAAGACACTTTTAAACAAATGTTGATGTTCTTTATGTCCAGGTTGTGCTGCTTGATCTGGAGGTGCTGTCTGAGGTGGCATCCTCACCAGCAGGGCCTCAATCTGAGGAGGGGCTCCAGTACCGGCCTGTGCCGGGTACCAATATCTACTTTACAAAGTTTATGATCAGTTTGCTGGATCTCTTCTGTAAAGACTCTCAACTCTTAGAAGATAGAGGATTTTTTATCATAAGGTAAGAATAATTAATAATATTCAGGTTTTATAACTTAAAGCACCTTCCAAAGATAAGTGTTCAAGCCTTTTGGTGTAGCTGTTGCAGTTCAATTTCGTTTATTTAATAGGATTTATATACTGCACAATTATCCTGAAAACCTCAAGGTGCTTTTTTTTCTCTTCATTGGATACGGAGACAATCGTACCTAGTTACAGTATGCGCATAATCAGCACTCCCGAAATTTCATTCTGAATCATTCACCTCCTACCGTTGCAGTTTAGTTTTGTTTGTTTATTTAATAGGATTTATATAGCACACAATTATGCAGAAAACCTCTCAAGGTGCTTTTTTCGTCTTCATTGGATACGGAGAAAATCATACCTCCTTTGCTCCATTGCGAGTATTCCTAGTTACGGTATGCATGTAATCAGCACTCCAAATTTCATTCTGAATCATTCACTTTCTACCAGGTACCCATAAATACTCCTGCGTAAAGAGAGGCAGATGCAGATAAAGTGTCTTGCCCAAGGACACAGGCAG